>NW_023339763.1:22056509-22056953 GCF_004916995.1 Morone saxatilis | reverse complement strand
GCGCTGGCAACACCCCCCCCACCCCCCGTCCCTTCATGTATAGGATGCCTCAAGAGTTGCTGCATTCACTGGAAATTGCAAGTGTGTCAGCAAGTTCCAGATGTCAGTTATGCAATGTCTAATTACAGCAAAAAGCGTTGCTTGTTTTGTTACTTAGAAAGTGTGTGTTACTCACAAGTTCAGCTCATTGGAGTTTATGTTTAAAATGGAGAGACCTTTATTTATGTCAAATATGAGGGCCATTACTTGAATGAAGATGCCCTCTAGACATATGTTAAGACACATACAAAGAGTCTGCCTGAAACAATAATGTGTGTCTGATATATTTTTTAGGCAAAAAAGTATAATTTGCTAATTAAAATGCTTAAAAAGTAATTTACTCCTTCTACCTCATTCAAAATTCCAAAATCTGATGTCACAAATCATGCTGGTAGGCCCCGCCCC
>NW_023339763.1:22045193-22056404 GCF_004916995.1 Morone saxatilis | reverse complement strand
ACAGACATCATTCAAACAGCACACAGTGGGATCAAAAAGAAACACAAATTTTTGACTGGAGGGGGGTTTAAGTTTGCTCTAAAAGTATTCAAACAATTGCAGTGCATAATTTTTAGTAAATTTGAAATTGTTTGGATGTACATGTTTGTGCTCTGCAACGGAAGTCATCTTCTCATCTCACAGGTTTGTTCACTTTAAAAACAAAGTTTACATTTTAGAGATTATATCCTGTAACTTGCAACCTGCAACAATAAACATGGCCTTCAGTTGTTTGAGTTTGCACCAATTAGCTGTCCTTGAATCTTACCCATCTGAGTTGCACAGTTGTCATTTTTATATCTTTAATCTGTTGTTGTAGGTGTTGTGAAACTGAAAAAAATGATCGCAAACCAATCAGCAGCTGCATGAAGGGTTTTTCTCCCCCACAGAGCTGCTGAATAACTAGATTGGGGTCAAACCCACAGGATATACCGTGCAAGAAGAGTTACAGCAGTTTCTGGGGTTAACCAGGGTGAACAAATCATTCAGAGTTTAATCCTCAGATCATGAAGAAACATTAGCATACCTTACTTCATTTGATCTGTGTCATCTGATAAAACCTGCTAGAGCTAGATGGATATCACTGCTGCCCAGTATCATATAATTTTCTCATTGTAAGATTTAAATGTCATTCATTTTCAGTAGTATGCTGATGACAATCAACTGTATGTGTATGAATTGCTCCTCCTACTGCCCTTATTTATTTTTCTGATTTATTGGTCAGATAATATATTATCTATATTAATATATAATATTTTTATTTTTAGATACCAGTCTGAACAGATCACTGTTCTGAAGAACCGCATGACAAATGTAGATCTAGAGTGACATAAAAGTCACATGAATTCTGATATGACTATTCACACAAACAGTCACATTGCAAAAAAGAGGTCACACTGCAAAACTATCTAATTTGGACCACAAGTGCCCCAAATCAGAATTAAAAAGATCAGTGTGATGTAAATGTGGCCGATTTGTTCAAAACCAGGACTTCCACTGATAATCATAAAGTGTAAGCGTAAATTATGAATTAATTAATTAATTATGGATAATATGTAACATTTCCACATTAAAATGTCTATAAACACTGGACTTATGTCATATGTTTAGTTTAGTAGAGTACTTACATTATCCCAAATTATTCCAACAATGTTTAAACCCAGAGATATCTCTACTCGATTCAACTAAAGGCCCAAGTATGCTTGCCGTTTGTAGACCTGTCGCACCGACACTGTGACTCAAAATGACGTAGATCCGCTGGGCACCAGGATTTTGGCCCGCGTCGCGGCGAGGTCGTGCGCACCACCCTTTTTTTTTCAAGCTGAGCGCGGCCAAACCAGAAACAGGAAGCTTTTCGAGCAAGTGCGCCTCTACAGGCATCTGTACGATCATTCAATGAAGGAACACAGAGATTCCAACATTCATGGCGAGAAAACGTCTCATCCTAAGGTAACAAAAACACAACGATTCTTCGGGTGATTATACACTAATGAAAACATACCTGAATAATGAATGAATGAATTAATATTATATTCCATTTCTGACACTAGATCCTTCTAAATGTTAGACATTGGACCTTCAACTTTTCCTCTATGTCCATCATAACATCAAAAAACATCAAATACCTGCAAAATTACTGACATTCCCAAAGCTGCACTTTGTGTTTATGGTGCTAATTAACAAAGGTTAGCATGCTCACATGCTAAACTAGTATTGTGAACAAGCACTTTCCATGTCAGAAAAAACAGAATGTTCTAAACTAAGTTGCGCTTGAAATGAATAAACGGCTAAATAAGACTTAATCATTTGTTGAGATTTCTTCTTTGCTGTAAAAATACTGGATATTCACAGAGCCTGTTAAGCCTTTTAAAACATATTTCCAGTCATTTGGAACTGACACCAACGAGTGTACTGCAGATTAAATTAGTGACCCCCTCCCTCTTGTCCCAGCCTGGCAGTAATGCAGAGACAGACGTTTCTTTTTCTAACCGTGACCTTTAGCTGTGTTGGGTCTGCCTCCTGTCCACAAGAATAGCCCTGTATGGACAATCACAAACAGAAGGCATCCATCACTTTCAAAAGCATAAAACAAAAACTGACACCATATAGAGCAGACATGTGCTATTGCACAGGCATTTGTTGAGCAGGAAGTCATATTCAATAGAGAAACAAAGCAGATTTCCTTGAATATAGTCAGAGCAATGGGTTGATCGACTACAGGTTGTCAGTGTGGTTATGAATACAGCTGTGTGTGCAGTTATGCTAAAAAAAAAGCTATTGTGTTATTAGAGCACACTGACCCCCACCTTCTCCCAGCCAACCCCCACCACCTCTACCACTGCCACAGAATGAGGGATCGATTGAAGAGTGACAGCGGTGAGGAAATAGAGAGAGATTCAGGATTTACATCGTCCTCTGACACGCTCATATAAACGCCCCCCAATGATAAAGAGACTACACTCTGACAAGGACACCATTCCTCGTTTAGCTGCTCACAAGTTAAAAGATTTGCCACCTCCCTTCCCTCTCCCACTCTTGTTCTCTCTACCTCTCTTTCTTTTAGCAGATTTCAGTGCAAAGCATATAACCTTTGTGAATTATTTAGTTTATTGACCTCTGCAGGGATTTAATATGAAGGTCGTTTCCTGCTGGCAGAGCGAGTGCCGGCGGGGTCCTCAGGTGACACGGCCAAGGTCGCCCGTCTCCCTCCAGTTAATAATATATTTGTCACACGCAGTGTGTTAGCCCCCGACACAGCGCTACTGCCTTCCACTTGATTAGTGCAACCAATAAGGACTGCCAAAGATAATAAAGTAGACATTGGCTTAAGGAGATGTGTCAAATGTCCACAGCATCTCTCTCTATCTCCCCCCACACAGATACTCTGAGCACGAACACACACACACACACACACACACAAATTCACACCCTCTCTTTCCCTCCTCCTCCTCCTCCTCCTCCTCTCTGTTCTTGTTTTATTGTTTCCTAGATGAAGGTTAAAGGGAGATGCTGAACAGACAGAACAGCCTGAGGGCCGTGGAGGGCCTAGCTGCCTGGCTGCCTGGCTGCCTGGCTGCGGCAGGCGGTGCTGTGGGTACCAGCAGCAGCCAACCTCTACAACCCCCTCTGTCCCTCCACAAGGCCACCCAGTGCACTGGTGTGTCAGAGGGGCAAGAAGGTGAGCCGGCAAGAGCCACAGGGCCAAGTGGGTTACAGCATCTGATGTACATGGGGGGCAGTAGAGAGCTGCTGGTCCCTGACCGTGCCTGTCACTGATAATAATCACAGAGAGCTATGGAGCCTTATTAGCACTGCCGTTTGGCTTAGACAAAATGGCGCCCCATAGGTGAAACCCAGGTGAATTATGGCAAGGGGAGGGAAAGCATTACAGCAGGGGTGGCAAATATATTCTGGCACGGTGCTGTAATGAAGTTGGTGGAGTCTGTGAGGATATAGAGCAGGGGGTTGAAATCTTTAAGGGGTGAACAAGCCTTAAGTGCAGCATTATTGATTTGATTGTATGAGTGCTGGTGATAATGGAAAATACAGGAGGCCCAGCAATGACAGGCAGATGATGGTGGTAGAAAAGGTGTTGCAGTCAAGGCTGAGCTGCAGTCTGTCTCCTTTTTGTCCTTTTCCTGGAATAGTTTGCATCAGGAGGTCACTGCAAGGTGAGTCTGAGAACCACATAGGGCCGACACCTGTGAGATACTGGAGATAACAGCTGACAATGTGATCAGTCAGGTAATACAGACACTGTACAGTTTGTGTAGTGTGCATACACACTGACACATTAACTTACAGAGGTTGTACAAAATAACAGAATCATTGCACAATATAATGCAATACAATACAAGACCATAACAGCTGAATACTGAATACTGGGCACTTTTATCGCATTGCATCATATGCATGCTGCTGAGTCTATCTATGCACGTATAAGTTAAAGTTGAACTGAAATTTTAATTCTCCACACTTGGTGTGTAGGGAAACACAGTAGCCTATCTATAATACTGCTGCAGCTATTGTGCATTATTCTCCATTTGTCAAAAGAAGATAAAAAACGTTTTTGGACATACAGCGAAATACTCTGGTTGGGCGTTTCCCTTGGCAGTGTTTGACTCAGATTTGAGGGCCAGTGTTGCTAGGAGACGCAGATGCACTGTCAATTCCGATGGTGCGTTACCGACTGCAGCATTTCATAGCCCAGTGTAGCCTATGAACGTTGATACAAGATAGTTTTTCTCCTTTTTTAACAAGATAAGATAAGATAAGATAAGATATTCCTTTAATAGTCCCACAATGGGGAAATTCCAATCTTACAGCAGCCAAGTGGATAGAGAAAAAAAACAGTATAAAGACAGTATAAGAACAGTAAGAGTATGAAAAAATAATATATTTATAATACAATATAAATTAATATTAAACCTGTACAAGAGAGAAAAAAAACAGTAAAAAACCACAACAGAATAACACAATAACACAAACACTAGCAGCAGTTGCACATGGGCAATAGATTGCACAGTAATTATTGTGTCATAATATGGTGCACATTGACTGTAATGTTCCTGATGGTTAAGAATGGTGGAGTGATATGATGTAAGGAGGTAAACACTTTTGTTGTTGGTCTTCAGTTGTCCTAATGTTGAAGTGGTAGTAAGAATGTCTGTGCTCTTGCTTTACCCTACCCGAAGGCAGTTTTAATGCAGTAAATATCAAGGTTATAGTTAACACTAAGAGTAACCAGCATTACACTATGATGGTATACAGCATTTCTTCTTTTTGGTAATTACAGTTGACCAGTACACAAACAAACAAAGAAGTATATGAAGATTTTTATTTGCAGTTCAAGTTTAAATTTGTCAGTGAAACATTGGCACTGACAGTTTCAGTGATGCTCCTCAGGCAATGCCCACAGAAAGAGGGACCCACAAGTTTTTTCTGATTTATTGGACTTTCCTAAAAATCAAAAGACAAAAAAACAAGTCTTCTTTGAAATCATCACATGCAAGAGTATGTCAGTGATGAAGCTGATATCATCTGAAATTAAACAGTGGAGAGCAAGTCAAGATGGGCGGTGAAATCTGTGAGCATTAGCATGATCTATGATTCGACTGGAGGAGGGACACAGCACATTTTCACCGAATGAATAGATTTGTTGAGTCTATTAATGACCTTCTATTCTAGACCTTTTTCTCTATTATCTGAACTGCCCGGCGCCATCCATAACTCGGCAGATTCCTATCTTATAAATCATTGTTCCTATCCCCATCTTTGCTCTATCATGACAATTAGGCTCAATGCTAGGATTCGTGTTTGCTAAATCCAGATTAACTCATCCTACCTCTGTATCTATAGAACATATGAGGAGGATTAATGGATACAATGCGCTCCATTATATTTGAGGCTGTCTTGTGTCAGACGGAATTAACATTAGAGAGACCTTAATCGCTGCAGTTAGTCCTAATGCTAGAAGGTGACACGTTTTTCAACTTTGACATTATAAAATATGACTAACCTTTCTGGGTATTGCTCCAGCAATGCCCTAAAATTGCTAAACACAACACTAAAAGAGCGATATAGAGGATTAAATAGTTAATTTGAGCATGTTGTTTGTAGATTTAATTAATTTAATTTAATTTAATTGATGTTAAATATAATGATTCCCTTGGGGTTCTCTCCAGCAGGGCCTCCCTCAGGTATATGGCCTGAGAGGTCACCAGTGCAGACACTTATTGGCCTATTCATTAAGGCGGACTGGGGCAGAAGTCTAGGGTAAGGTCTCTGCTTCCAAAGTAACTCTGCGGCTCAGACCTCATTTGCAACCAGACAAGCCTATTGTAACAGCAAATAAAACAATATTGATTTTGCAAGTGGCAACAGGGCTGTGCATCTTATTGATCAGGATCAAGCACTTATCACTCTCCAGACCCAGAGTGTGCCAATGTTAAGCGCAGGTCTCAGGTCTTAATTACGACGGTGGCCTTTACATGGTTCCCCGCCTAATGATGCTCCAATAACACCGCTGCGTTTGACCTTCTCTATTGGCCGGGCAGACAAAGGTGCTATTCCTCTAGCACAAGATACAATTTTACTGTTCAATAATTTTATAAACAGAACTGACCTGTGTTTGACTTATACAGCTCATACTCTTTTTATTTAATCTGTTACGTCTCTCCTTGGTATCGTATCTGCTGCTGCTGTTGAGCTCCATCACTCTGTCAGTAGAGATCCATAGATAGCTGTGAGCAGGCGAGCTGTCAGGATGACCTTGTGCACACAGTGACTGCTCTGTTAATGGAAGGTTACGGTTCATACGTCACATGTTTGACCCAAGACAAGACACTTAAACCCTGTGGTAAAAAGTAGGAGGAGGATTTATTGTCAGAAATGGAATATAATATTCATAGGTATGTTTTCATTGGTGTATAACCACCTGAATATAGGAGTTTTTGTGTTTTTGTTACCTTAGAGTGAGCTGTTTTTTATCTAGCTGTTTGTGGCCACCATAGTATCTCTTACAGACTTCACAGCCCGTTCTCATTCCCAGGTAGTCAAATACAGAAGCAAGTGGTGTTCACACAAATCTGCAACTTTATCGCTAAATGCCATTAAATCCTACACACTGGTTCTTTAACTACAATATTTTTCTATTCATAATTGTAGTCCACTACACTTCAGAGGCAAATATTGTACTTTTTACTCAAACAGATTTATTTGACAGCTATAGTTACTCATTATTGTGCAAATTAAGAGTTTACACACAAAGGACTATGCTACCTAACAGTATATAATGTAGCTAAAATGATATTGAAATTATGTGATGATAACACTCAAAAACACTGAAAGGAAAAATTCTGCCTAACAAATACTTATTTTTGATACTTTAAGATAATAGTTTTGTACTCTTACTTAGGCAAAATCTTGAATGTAGGACTTCTTTACAGAATGATATTGCTACTGATAAGCTTAAATTCTACTGTGGACGAAAGTGGTAGTGTTTTTACCGCCTTGTTTCATTGATTTCAAGGGGGATCTGACTGAATTGGCAGGGGAAGAATAAATATGTAGAAATAGCCAGTCTTCTCAATGATGGTCATTTTGTAGGTCTTATAAATGCATCAGTAATGAATTGATACTATAACCAGTTAAAAACTCCTTGTAGTACGTCTGATCCTTATTTGTTTATTCGTGGTTAAACCGTTAGTCTGGTTTATTGCATCATCTTACTTTTGTACATTTGCCCATTGCTCTTATTGCTCTTAGTAATTTATTTGGTGACTATAATGTATCACTAATACATTATAGTCACCAAATAAATTACTACAATAGTGAAATTGTTGTGAAAAGTAGTCAGATGGGGCAATATTTTAAACAAATCCCCAACTTCTTTGGAAGAGAAAACAAAGGTGAAAGGTAAAACTGTCCGTTGTAAACATCCATCACAGTTTACAGACTGGCCTCCTGGTTGTACTTTGACCTACTGCATTAACCATAGCTGTGTGTGCAGCAGTAGACATTTGAGCGGTACTCACTTTAGTGGTTTTAATACCTTTACAAACCTTTACAACTTTGTTGTAGTTACAGTGGTATAACCAATAGAAAGGATTGCCAAAACTAAATAAAATTTCAATTTCAACTATAACTATTGTTTTTAGCTTAGTTACTCACACAGCAATACATTTTGTTTTATTTTTTTCATTTTCAGCTGTGGATCAATACATATTTTGTGGGCTAGTGAATATTTCAGGCAGCAGGACGGTGTATGAGGGATTGAGTCAAAAAAAAGTATGAGCATTCAATGAAGGAACATGTCACCCAGTGCAACAGTGTGGCTCATTGATTGTTTTTAATAGATTTTGGATGACAATGGAGCTCTTTGGCACAGAGGAAGAAGATATATCCGGTCAGACAAAACTTTATTGGTAAGATCAATTTATTGTCTTTTCATTGGATTGGTTGACAACAACAATGATACAGACCTTTACCAGACATATCTTTTAAACTGTAAAAATAAAATGATAATGTCAAGGCGATAATGTCCGACAGGCCTTTGGAGCAGATTTGCCTCTATAAAGGCCTGGAAAGTGCTGCTGTGTCAACTCAACAGTGAGTATTCATGCATTTCAAATCAAGTTGTTTGCATGCTGTGCTTTTTAACTTGTTGTGTTAGACACTCTTACAGGAGACGCTGTGAATCAGCTCACTTTAGTTCAACTAGGCTGTGGCTGAAGCCTTGGCAGACGATTGCCCGCAGACTGAGCTAAACATAATGATAAAAATAAAATGATCCTTTAATAGACACTTAGCCATCACACATACAAACCCACTGTAGGTTATGGTAATGACATGCACCTTTTCCATATACGTTTAAATTATCTGCCTTGGAGGTGAAGAAGTATGGTTTTGATTCTTGGAGATGTCGTGCTGTCTAAAAGATGCACTGCATTATGAAAATAAAATAAACCATTCAAAAACTCATGAATATATTTACTCAGCCCTGCCAGGTCAACAAACCTTGATAAGACCATGAAAAAAACAAACATGCTGCGTGCAAAGCCAACCATAATGTGCAGTGAGTAGAATATAGTCCTAATAAGGGAAAGTATTAGACATGGTTAAAATGTTCCTAACAGCCTATTCAATGTGACAGCGATGGGTTTTCACAAGTACAGCCCCATTTTTTTTTCTCATGTCTCAACAAGATTTGGCCTATGTCTGTAAGGATTCATAAAACAGTACCCCCTCAATGTACCGGGGATCTCAGTCATAGATTAGCAGGCTAAGAGGGAGCATTGCCACTCAAGGTTCTGCTGTCAATCGTTGAATCTCAGGACTAGGTCAATCAATGGTTCCTCTACCCTCTCTCCCTCTCTCTTTTTTTCCCTCTCTTCCTGGTGATCTTCTCAGATCAGTGGAGGAGGGAGAAAAATCAATGGAGTAAAGTAATCACTTGGCGGAAGATACAGCGAAGGCCTGAGGCCCGCCCAGCTACCTGAGTTCCATTTCACGCATCAGCAGCTGCAACACAAACACACAGCGCCAGCCTGTACTCCCATCTTAAACAACATGAGCAGCGCGACGCTCCGTACCCCTTGTGACCTATCCCTCCCCAGAGGAAACTCCCAGATTGCACTGCAGCACACCGCCACTGTCTGCCCGATGGCTGGCTATTGATCTGCAGTCCTACACACTCAGGCTCTGACAGCAATGGCCATACCACATTTCCAAAATGCCAAGTGGCAAAAATACGCCTCCCTGCCTCTGACATCATCGGCTAATGCGCACGGGGACGATGTCATGTCGAGCCCATACGGCCCCTGTTCGATAATGCAATAGTTTTACAGCTCCACGTCCACAAAATGGTGCAGTGAGCCATTTAATAAATTAAACAAAATGGCTCTATTTGAATTGAGTCACCCACCATCAAGTTGAGGAGTCTCTGGCATGCTGATGATGCTGCAAAGCTAGTTAAACTTTTATCCCTTTTGTTGAGTATTTCTTCCACTCGCTCATTCGAATTATTCAACCTCTGACCCCGCTCTCTCTGGCTAACATTTGGAGCAGCCTTCACCGTATGTCTGCTATTACCTTTGGCTGGCTTGAGAGGAGAGTGGGTGGAGGGTCACAGTGGGTGGCAGGGAGAAGGAGCCATGGGTGGGTATTTGTTTAACAATTCTAAAATGCAAATGACAGTATATACTGAAGAGCTGCTGTACTAACAAAGGACCTAAGGGAAAGGTCAGCCTGGTTTCAGAAGGGTCAGTCAAAGGAGGGATTGCCGCTGCATTGAATCCTAACAAGACAGATTTCAGCATGTCCCAAGGTCTCAGCACCCATGTTGTTTATGTATGGGGTCAATGTGGGCCAGTCATTTCTGGTGGGGTTATTCATTTTAAGCCGCCCTTGTTCAGCTGCAGCTGTGAACTATGAAGTATATGAGGTTATGTTTCGGAAGAGAGTCAGTTTTTAATATACTTATCAGACATGTTAAAATATTGCTTTGAGGAAGGGAATAAATATGCAATACTTAGTCTAAGAAGTGGGATGAAAAGGGCATTTAAAATAATTAAATGCAAATTCAAATACCGAATTTAAATAACATATTCAATCAAAATCTGCAATCAAATCTAAGAGGAGGTAAAGAATAATGGTTGTACATTTGTTGTGTAAAGATAACTTGGATACATATTTATTTTTAAGAATAAGTGATATTCTACTTTTTTCTTGTTATCAACACATCACATAAAAAGACCAAAACCAATATCGAATTGATCCTATTAAATATCGCCTATTTAAAAAATAATATATGCTATTCCTCTGTGCTTGTTTTCCAAATAGCTACTATTGAAAACTCATATTAAAAACTCATAAATAAGCCACACTTTATTTTAGGTCATACAGTATATATATATACACTGTCTCACTTCTGTAATACTTTCTATAGTGTGCCGATTTTGCAACTGACAATGGTCCTCAACATTATAAGGCTATATCCTCCTGTCTGGGTAATGTAGGCTTGAAACTACAGTGTTAAGCTATTTTTAAGGATTTTTGCGCTCAGTAAACACTGAGCTGGTGTGATTGAGTCTGAGTGCTCCAGAAAGACCACATAAGTCGTAAGGAAGTGACAAACTAATGTATTGCTAGTTTCTGTCTTTTCATAACATAACAAGAACAAAAAGTCTGCAGCCATGCTAGCTAAACAGCATGCTAACATGCTCATGATGCTAAGCTGGTATAATGTTGAATGTCATTAGTTTTGAAGGCATTTGGTCTTCAGGGTCCTTTAGGAGGCTCTGTTGGCAGAAATCAGGATTGAATGGTAAAACTTTGGTGTTCACTGACTGGTTTTTTGGCGTCATCATCAGGTCAAAATTTTTCCCCAATACTTTGTTTTAAGACCAGTGTGTATGTTAGTGGCATCTAGGGTGAAGTGAATACGCTGCCTTTTCAAGTGTGCAGGAGAAACAAAGGGTGGCAGTAAAACTTGGGAATAAATGGGAAGGCCCTAGGCTACGTCGGTGTTGGGTTTGTTCGTTCTGGGGCTACTGTAGAACATGGAGACTCCGGCGTTAAGATAAAAAACTGCTCTTCTAAAGGTAACAGAAATACAATCTTATTCGCTGTATACACTAATGAAAATCACCTATGAATCTTATATTCTTTTAT
>NW_023339763.1:22044964-22045093 GCF_004916995.1 Morone saxatilis | reverse complement strand
TTGAGCTACAGTAGCTCGTCTGTAGGATCGGACCATACGGGCCAGCCTTCACTCCCCACGTACATTAATGAGCCTTGGCCCCCCATGACCCTGTCTCCGGTTCACAGCTTTTCCTTCCTTGGAGCACTT
>NW_023339763.1:22035490-22044838 GCF_004916995.1 Morone saxatilis | reverse complement strand
GACCCAGTTGTCTAGCCATCACAACTTGGCCCTTTCAAAGTTGCTTACATCCTCACGCTGCCCATTTTAGGGTGACAAAATGTTCACTTGCTGCCTGATATATGCCACCCACTGACAGGTGCCATGATAATCAGATAATCAGTGTTATTCACTTCGCCTGTCAGTGCCCATAATGTTATGGCTGATCGGTGTATAGCAGGCGGCAAATGAGGTATCTACATTTGTGGTCTCAACAGCTAGCTTAGTAGCTGACTTGCAGGCTGATAGCAAAAAAATGTTAGAGTAGTGATATTCTGAAAAAAACTAATAGTGGTATTTTCTGCCGGGTGTAAAAGGATAAATAATGACATAAATCACAGAATTACAATAAACAATATGTAATATGGAAATGGAAATCCAAGGATAAATCAAAGAAACTTAAATAAATTAATCTATAAACATTATGTTAAATAGGGATATATTAAATATTGAAAAGAAACTGCACAGGTGGTATTGCGCACACAGATGATCAGTAGTGGTGAAATGTGAATGTACATTTGGAACCAACTGCTTAACTAAAAGGGAAACTATAAAATAAAAAGAATTGGTGGATTCGACTTCTTATTTAGATATTACATATATTTAAATATCTGGTCAATGATTGCTTTGGCTGTAGTAAACCCAAGTATACTCAGTTTATTCACCTCTTTGAATGGTAAATGGTAAATGGACTGTACTTCTATAGCACCTTTCTAGTTTTTCAACCACTCAAAGCGCTGTACACTGCATGCCACACTCACCCATCTGCACACATTCATACACTGATGGCAGTGGCTGCCATGCAAGGTGCCAACTGCTCACCAGAAATGGAAACTAAGCATTCATACACATTCAAACAATTTGGGGTTCAATATCTTGCTCAAGGACACTTAAACATGCAGCGAGACCGACCTCTGAGCTATAGCCGGCCCGCTCTTTGAAATGAGGCTGGGTGTACTCATCTATTTTCAGATCAACTGTATCAATTAATGAGGAGGAAAAAGGTGGCTACACTACAGTTTACCCACCTTATTATGCCTCTGTGCCGGCGACTGGGTGGAGGCATTATGTTTTTGGGTCTGTCCGTCCGTCCACTTTAATTAATGACCATATTTGACAATCAGTTGGACGATGAATTGGTGACCTAAAAAAGACCAAAAAACAACAACAACATGTTTTTAGTCATAACTCAAGAGTTCATGTGGTCATGAAAATCATCACACAGAAGTTTGATATGATACAGTGATGAAGATGACGTTTTCTACCCAAAGGGTCAAAGGTCAACTACATTTTCTTTTAAACTCAGAACAGAAGGGGAGATTGTGACCATATTTCACAGTTGGTCAACACTGAACTAGTGACACTTTGGATTTAAAGGTCAAAGGTCACTGTAACCTCAAAATAGGTTTTTAGCTGTAATTTATGAATGAATTGGGTGATCCAGATTCCAGATTCTTAGATCTTTCCATCTCATCCATTCTGTCTTTCTGAAAGTCAAGCATAATCGGAATCACATGACTGCAACCTACGTAATGGAGCGCGTCCCGCTAATAGTGATCCTGTGATTGAGTGAGTGAGTTCTAACAACAGCTCATAGTGAGCTGTTGCGTTTAAAAACCAAAGCACCATATGTAGTATAGCTATACTGTATAGGAATCCATCTTTACATAGCAATCAAGTACATGTCTAATGTATATTACACTGGAATCATATATATTTATCATCAATTTAGTCAAAAGATACACTTTATACCTTTTATTACATTCATTACATTCATTATTATCACATGCATTAATAGTGTGGACCAACATGAATGTAAACTGCAACTTGACTGGCTGGCGGAGGCATCCACCTATGTGGCGGTAATTCTAGTTTCTAAATGAATTACTTTTTAAAGTTTCTATATGCTATGTTGGTACACTTCCACTACTGCTGCTCACACCTTATTCATGAATGAATATAGAGAACAACAGCACTAGTGCACCACTAAATGAGCAACAGCATTACAGTGCTTTGTCATCCTACAGCTGTAACTCCTTTTATGGCTCTCACAGACACACAGTGTGGTAATTAGCCTGGCTGTCACCACACCAGTGGGAATGAAAGGGCACCTAATGACCTCTGGGTCGTGCTGGATCAAAGGTCACTTTAGGGGCAACGGTAAGACAGGTCAGCTCATATGAACTATGCACGTGAGCCTCATTATATTTTTTCAGTGTATGTTTGAGTTTAATGACCGACAGTGACACAGTAGATTATGTAAAAGAGGAGTAAACAGCAGCCTCAGAGAGCCGGAGACGTGGTCTGGCTGCCCTCTCCTCTTTGCTACATTACTGTAAGGTTGAAGGGTGAATGTGGCCCCGGGGACACGAGCCAGTAGATGGTGATGGGCTTACTGAGAGTGACATTTAAGATAGAAACGACATCAAGTGTGGCACCGCTGTGCCCTATGGCAAGCCACCACATGGAGACAATGTCAGCATGATCTGACTTAGCCCCAAAATGCTTAGGATCCCCCTCCCCTCTGACGCCAAACACACACCCACATACACACACACACACATATCTCTTACACATGTCAACTGCATCTCATGTCAAGTGACAGTTAACAAGATCTGCCACCTTCCAGATGTGGATGTGCTGTTCTTGCCTTGGGGTGGATTTAGCTGCATGAGATTTATATGAAACACACAATAAATGTTCTTCTATTTTTGGGCTTTTTTATATTCATTTTTTTTTATCATTGAGAGCATTGAACTAAATCCTCATTGCAACAAAATCATATCTATTCGACTAAGGTATTAGCTATATCTAAGCTAAATGTGTTGAGGATGAGTAGAGATGTCTTACTGTACTAGCAGTGTTCAAGAAAATAGATGTCATATTATATGAGAGCAAAACAGGGGGGAAAATGAATTGCAGTTGTTGGGGCGAGCAGCTGCATCACCCGGTAAACTCTCAGTATCAGCAAGCCTCAAAATCCAATTATCTTATTCATACATGGCACAATGACCTTTGACTTAACATTCAAATGGTCAATTTCAGTATAACTCGCAGAACCACAGGAGCCATTAGAAATTGTTTTTTTCTTTTTGCTGAAAGCTTATCTTGAACTGGGGCTATATTTTATAAGAGATCTGTTTTGTGTCCTACATAAGTCATCAGAACTACAACTCCCAAGGAGAATGGAGATCAGATAGGGAGGTCCGGCATCAAGGACAGGGAAGCCATTTAAAGGTGACATTTCAGTCAACACAGCAGATGCTGCCAATCTATCTTTCCTCGGTTCTATCTGCTGCCCTCGTTTTACATCCCTATCTCTTTCTCCCTCCGTCTCTCTCTGCCTCTCTAGCTCTTTTGGTTTTCTTTTTGCTTTCCTCCTCTTTCTCATTTTGTTTCAGCCACCCACCCCCCCTCACCTCACCCTTCTTCCACCATCCCCCGCTCTGACGTGCTGACGAGGCAGCAGGGAGGAAGCGGTGTAATAAAAGGAAGCGCTAATGAAAGGTTGAGCGGGGTCAACGTACTCACATACCTTTGTCGGACAAGGGGAAGAGAGGTCATTTATTCCAAGGGGACAAAGTGTTTCACTTTTTTTTGGGGGGGTGTCAAAAGTTCAAAAGGTCACAATAAAGGACACCAGGTCGTAGCCTCTGGGCTGAGATTCTGTGCGTCCTGGGTGCAGAGGTCAGCGTAGGAATGCTGGGTAAATGGGAGGTTGGGAGCAGGGTCAAAGGTGTAGTCTCTATCCCCCGTTTGGAAGAATATGTCAGAGTAAACGCGAATTGTACTCTGTTATTCCTGAGACTATAGGGCTCATACTGTACCTACAGCAGCAGCAGGTTCAGGCTGAAGGTGTAACTGTGATTTAATATTATAATTACACACAGTGGAGAGCATATAATGGAAACTGATGGATCATATTCAGACTGTCAAACGAAGAATTACAGCGTTTAATTAAAGTTTTCAAGAATAACTGTTGCTGCATTGAACAAAATTTATGTAACTAATATAAGACCCCATGACAGCCATTCATCCAAGACTATATAGTCTTGCATACAGTAACTTATTACAAGACTGAAGGATATTGAATAATTTAAATAAACACATGTATAATATTTACCATTATGGAAGATAAAGCTCAAAAGTATAATTTTCCATGCATTTCTCCTTGACATTACTAATACAAAGAACTGGTATTAAAAGTCTATTACTCTGATGACAGATGAGATGAGCTCAGAACTCAGATTGAAATCAGTAGGGGTGACACTGCCATCTACAGGAGCAATATAAAAGAGCCAGAGTAAAGCCAGCATAGACATACACAGTAAGACTACAGTAGCAGAAAATGATTAAAATCAAACCAAGAAGACTCTGGTAGACGTGAGTGGAAAAGTGTGAAACAAAGGGATTAATATTGCTACTTTAATTAGACTGCTCTGTAAATCACAGAATTTTAACCTGAGAGTTGCCTTGTGACTGTTCTGTGTGTGTGAAAGGCTCACACACTGAATTGATACATTGATACCTTACTCTGCATAATTCCATCTGGAGAAGCTATCAACGACAGTAAACAGCTGAAATCTAAAATGTAAAGTTAAAAACACTGTTTTTGAATTCTTCACCAGTCCCAGTAGAGGGCAGTACACCGACACTCAGTACCAACACTGTTCAGACATGGAAATGGCCAAACAATGGCAATTTGATGATTTGGTATGTGTATAAGATCTACATGATGAAACTATTATCTTTCATCATGTTATCCTTTGATGGGCCCAACCATAATAAAGCAATGGAAAATATTGGTTGGTATTTCTTGGTCTCCTTGGGCACTAACAACAGAAGCAGTAATTCCTGTTTTAACTGATCACACAGTTTGATTTAGTCATGAACCACCACAGAACAGTTGAGATGTCAATTTACAGTAAAATGAAGTGAAAGTGAAATAAAATGTGTAAAAACTGATGTAGAAAACAAATTACAACATATACATGTATAGAGAATTAGTTGTGTTTTGGGTGATGGATCTCTCTCTTTTGGTTTTTCATGAACCATTGCAAGCACAAGAAAAGTTGAGTATTTCCTCTTCACTTCAATATTAACACACCATTTGGTTTGCCACTCCTTTTTCACTTCAATGAGGTGGTTCAAGTTCACAAACATTACTGCAATTAGATGTGGCTTTGTGGCTCTGGTACATGGGACGCCAATTCTAGCAGGTGAACTATCTGGGCACACCAAGCTTCACCAATATTAACAGTGCCACCGTGGATTTATCTGATTAGACAGATTGATTGATATATTGACAAGAGTTTCTAATCAGAAAAAACTTTTATTGCATGCTAATCTAGTTTTGGTTTAAACATGCTGAACATCTCAACCGAATGAGTATATTTATAAAAACATTTTACAGTCATCAGGCCTTTGTGGAGATATTCATCTACATCCTTCTTTAAAAACCAAACTAGATCAACAAAATTACCTTTGAAAACTCCACAATAATGCCAAGAGCTATTTTTTCTGCAGCCAACTGGAAGGAGGCCACCTGGATTGGTATGGCTCTGAAAACCGCAGTGCACCCGTGGGATATTTTGGAGCCTGATGCTTCAATCAGGTTGACATAAGTACAACTAATTTTTCAACAATATATCCCTACTAAAAATGTGCCACAGAAGGCTTAAAGGAATAAAACCTGATCAGGATTTCCACATCAACTCTGTTGCCACACAATACCTCTGACTGTGACAGATGTTCTGCAGCAGTAGCCATAACATATTAAATATGCAGCCATAACATTTTTAATATGCCGCAGCACTAATAGCTACTTAGAGGATTGTGATTGAAGCCAGATGAATGGGCTTGCAGTGAAAGACAGTTTAACCAAAGGTGAAAGAAACAACCGTTACCACTGCTGAGGTGCCTGTGAGCAAGGCGATTAATCCCCAACTGCTCAGCAGCCAAGACATTAGACTGTGGTTGCAGTGGACAGCTTCCAGGTGTGAATGTGTGTGACTGGGTGAGTGTGAAGTGGGAAGTTCCAGAAAAAAGGCTTTCATGCTCAGTGAACTGACCCCTGACAAATAATAAAAAAGGAAAACTAACAGGTGTTTACTATGAGTTTGGAGTTCATGTGTTCATATCCATATTAAAACCAGAGGATTACATCAGAATTCATTATTTGCAGTGAACAACTTTGATGTCAGTATCCTGTCATGGCCACTGCTGTACTCCTGCAGTGTTTTCTTCCCTATGTCTCTGCTCCTATATGTCTTTATGTGCCTATGTGATGTGGGCGTGGTCTTCCCTCCTAGCTCCCAGCTGTGCTCCTATGCACACCTGACTGGAATCAGCTCATCACCACTCCCAGCTGACTGGCCTGTCCTCACCTCGGTAACCTCTCTGGTTTGCAAATACAACTTGGGTAACTGTGTCTGGCATTTGGGTCCACCCATTAACTAAACATACCATATCCATCAATAAAGTGGGGGTGTTATTTGCAATTTCAGCATATTAGATATAAAACTATAATATGCAATACACAATAAATGTAAAATCTATTCTACAACAAGAGGTCATGCAAATCTAATTTAATTTAATTTGAATTACTGAATTTTGTAAGTTAAAAAGGCATTCTTGATTAAGTAGCTTGTGTAATTAAAGGGACACTGACTTAATTTTGTAAATTTTATTTATACTGTGAAAACAAAGTACCTAGTAAAAAGTACTTAATTTGGAATGTTTCTGTAAGGTGGCATCACTTAAAATGACTAGTAAAACTGCTTAATCAAGAAGCTTTTTTAACATACAAAATTGAGTCTGTCTTACTTAAATGTTCAATGTAATGTAAATTTAAAAGTAAGAAGAATTTCTCGCATTACAGTGTTTGATAGTGCAATGCTGTATAGATGGAGGGCCACTTTAAATGCAAGTCCATCACCCTCAGATTATGAAATGCTCTGATGTGGTAACGTTTAACATGAAATGACTGAAGCAATGCTATTTTTATTAAGAATGTTGCTATTGCAGATCTTATTTGCATTAATGTGTATAGTAAAAAATAAACCCTTGCTGCAGTAAATACAGAGATGGAAATTTAAGTTCTGCTGCTGGATAAATAACAGTAAGGCTCTAGAGTAAAATATAAGTAGCATCTTAGTTCCTTATTACCAGAGAAACATTGTTCTCATTCTCTGACCTAATTCTGCAGCAGAGCTCTGATCACAACAACATGAAAGGTCTTCTTTATCTCTGGATGAGAGACAAAAAGACAGCGGGGCAGCAAGAGAAGGTGTAGACAACGGCACCAGGGAGGAATCAGGGGAGGGGGCCTTCAGGAGGAGATTACCATTGAGCTTGACATCAGTAATAATTGTAATAATGTTATTTCCAGAAGCCTGTTCACTGGGACTATCACCTGCAGAGAATAGGGAACTGGAGGCTCAACTTAAACTGATGTCTATCCTATAAGAAAGATATAAGAAAGAAATGACTGTAATAAGAGGTTTGTATTTAGAGATTTGTGGGATTTATTAGAGTTAAACACAAATATTTCCTCAAGTATTAGTATTTAGAAGACAGGTAAATGTCTCTGCAGCTTCCCTCTGGAAACACACTCAGTTTGAAAAGCCTCAATCACTGTAATACTGTAGGATGAAATGATCATGCTTTTGTCTGATAGATATGTTCCAGTTTATTCATTTTTCCATCATAGAAACAACTGTCAAATGCATGTTTGTTTCCTTACGCAAACTCAGGAACAATGGAAGACTTAGGATACCTTGGTTTCAGCACATGTCCAGACATACACACAAAACACATTGAAAACGTGACAAAACCTCATTGGATCTTTATATTCTGCATGGATGATAGTATATTAGTAAATCAGTCTTTTTTCGCAGAAAATGCAGTCACCAGAAGTTTAACCTCACTTAGTTATTACTTCATCTCTATCAGGTCATTATAATCATTTCAGACACATGCCAAACAAAGCCGGCCTGTGTTGTTTATTGTCTTGTTGTCACGGGTGGCCTGGCTCTTTCTGAAGCCAGTGTTGGACAGCAATGGCTCACTGCATCTATTGGATTATGTGAGGGATTTGAAGCCAGGATTAGGCCATTGGGCTGTAGACAGCATGGGGGCTGCGTGAGCTTTTACATCACAGGGGTGTGTTAGGGTGCATGTGTGTGAGCGGGAGGGTGGCATGTGAAAGTGTGTTTGCATGTCCCAGAGGCCACAGCTTGTCTCCACTTGGCTCCATCCAGATCTTTGGCACGGACCTTCAAACATGAACCTGTTCTGCTTCACACTGGTAAGATACATCATCTTCTGAACTGTGTTTTAGGTTTGTCTGTCAGGAGCTTTTGTTTAGTCCCTGCAGCCTTACAAGAAGCTGGTGAGCAGAAGAAACTCAGTGTGCCCTGCGGGAGAGACTGGTGATGTTATTGTTGTTGACAAGGATCTGAAACCGTCTCTCTGGGGAACGAAACAAAGCTGCAAACAACTTTCCTTCTTTGTAAGATCCATTAGGTTCCTTAGATGCAACCGTCCTTCGCTGCATTGTGTTGGCTATTTACTGTAACTGTAAATGGGATGTTTTCATGTAATTAATCATTATATAATGGTGTAATAATCCTGGCAACATGGACAGCATGGACATTTTGCAAAAATGTAGAAACTTTCTAACCTAATGTAATCACAGTCCAATTTCGTGCATAAGTGCTATTTGTTGAATTAACTTGTTTAAGAAAAAAATAATGTGCATCTGCTTGGTCTTAAAGCGGCAAAACTCCATAATGTGACAATTAATATAACAAGGATTTTTTTTTCAATAATTATCACACTCTTAGCTGCAGTTTGTTACAATGATAATGGTTTGTGGTTGGAAGTGATGACACATGGCTGCACATGTTCAATTAGATTATTGGTGACAGTTTATAGTGGTAGCTGGTAATTACACACTGACTTGTCTTCCATTCTGTGCCAGATTTGGGGCTTTACTCTAAATTCAGCAACACAAACAGTACAAAATGTTACCAGCCTCATGAACTCAAAACTGTAATAACACAACAACATAACATGTTCTGATCACCTGAACAAACCAGGACAGACTTATGTCAGTGGTTACACAACTGCTCTCATTACTTAACGACCCCTACCAGACAAGCATTTAGACACATATACAAATAGTCTGCCTGGAACAATGATGTGTCTCTTCCACAAAAGTAAAATTTCCTCATTGAAATCATTAAAAGTAATCTCTTCCTTCTGCCTCATTAAAACCTCCAGAATTTCTGAATACACAAATGTGGTTCATTTCTAAAGTTTTGCTGC
>NW_023339763.1:22025593-22035318 GCF_004916995.1 Morone saxatilis | reverse complement strand
TCCACTTTCAGCAGATGGATGTGAAAACATCATTTTAGAAGAACAAGAAGAAAAAAACTATTGGATTGGAGGGAGGTTAAAATATTGTTTTAATGTATGCAATTTAATATGAAGAAGGACTTAAAAAGGCTGGGCACACCGATACAGGATGAGCAGTTTGTTTCATAAGCAGAGTTGGTCATGAGTTTAAGTAGCTGGGATTTACTAAATGCTGAGATTATGAATCAACATTCCCCCAGCAGGTTGGTTCAGCAATGTTTAATTTTTTTATTTTTCTGCTTAAAAACATTAAAATATTAAGATATTTAGTCTACAATAGTATCAGAATCATCCTTAAAAACAAAACAAATTGGTTGTTGTTTGTTATGGTCAATGTAAACTTCTTGCCAAGTCATTAAAGCTTAATTTGACACTGCACATGAAAAAGGTAGAGATATTAGAAAGATAAGGTTTATGTTTTCTACGTATGCTTATTTGACAAAGGACTTGGAGCATAGAATACTTCTCACAAAGAAGGTAATTATCATTGTAAACCCTGTCTTTTTCCATGGTCAGACATTTTGACTAAATCAGTGCATTCATGGCAGACTGCTGATCTGTGATATCTTCAGACTGAGGAAAATAAGCACAGATAGTACACCAAAGTGTGAAGAATATTGATTATACATGTTTGAGTGGAAAACTGTACATGTGGCATAATCACAGCAGTGTAGGTGTCTCACCAAGACATGTCCGTTTGTCCCTCATGTACGGCTTTTCATTGATTTTGCATTGTGTAGTCGGACTGATGATTGATTCTAGACAACTTCTCGTTGATGAGCCTCTATACCATGATATATTTAGTCTGAAGGTTCAAACAGAGCCAATCAGTGTACTGTAGTATTTAAACCCAGCTGCTGCTATCATACAGTCTGATCTTTTTTTTCTCCAGGAGGGCTCCACAGAAAGTATATATGAACCAGCCTACAGTCAAACACTCAAGGAAGTCCTACCCAAGTACCAGTGCAGTCCTGCTCTCCGGAGGCGTAAGCCTGAATGGGGCGGCTCAGATCCATCCATTAATTCTGTAAGTTTATTGTCTTTATTCAAACCATGACCCGATAATGCCACATAGTGGATCATTTAAACATTCAAACGACTGAGTCTAGAGACTTGTAACACTCCTCAGATCATTTACTGGCCGCACAAAGAGTCTGTGTGATACAGGATGAGGGTCAACCTCTGGAAACCAGAAAGAAAGCCAGAAACAGTCTTGTTTACTGTTACCATTCACATCTGTTAGACTGCGATTAAACCTGTTCCCATATTGTGTGCTGCTGGATCTTGCACAGCTTATGCAGGTACATGCAAAGCTGTGCATCAGTGTAATTGACACAAACACAATACAAAGAGGCTGTGGCCACCCAATTGCAGTGATTCCCAACCTTTCTCCATAAGGGGATTAAGTCCTTTGAACTAAATGCTAGCATCAGTATGCTCAGAAGGACATTAATAACTTGCTGATGTTAAGCAGGTGTAATGTTTAACACAATTGGTTTATTATTTTATGCCCAGCACCAGAAAATACAGTTAAACATTTGTCTTAAAACTTTTTAGGCTACATAAAACATTATGACTTTGTAACACTTGCTAAATAGCACTAAACTCAAAGTGCAGCTGAGGCTGATGAATGTCATTAGCAAATTAAGTTGTTAAGATATTTCACTCAAAACCCCAAAAGTGAGAGAATTACCAAAGTCCTATGAATGTCTGTACAACATTTTGTGCCAATCCATAATAGATATTTCACATCACAAGTGAAAATTTTGACGTGCTGGTGGCTTTAGATGGAAGGTCAGGTGATCACCGGAGACATTAGAATTAACCCTCTCGGCTTCCTGTAAATTTCATGACTATCCGCCCAGTAGATGTTGAGATATTTAAGTCCACAGAGCCATACAGCCAGCATGGCTAAAAAAGGCACAGCTAGTACAGCTTGAGTACAGAGCTCTGCCAGAGACATTAATAATAGTGTCAAGATCAGTTGCCTAATGGCTAGTGCATCCCATTTGTTAGCCGTATTATTCTTTTTCCATTGTTTCTTTTCTGATGTGTGTCTCTCTGTGTTTCCCCAAGGACCGACCTCAGAGTACAATAAAAGTAAAACGGAATAATAGAAGGTAATTATGCTTGCCCGTTTTATACAGTAAAATTTGAGTGAGCACACACTGCATTTCTTTCTTAATAATAATATTATGTATACTTTCTGTAGTTTTGTTTGTATTTCACTCATTTAAATCAACTTACTTCCCACTAAAATATTTGTCATTTTAGGTCATGTGTGCCAACTTTACCCTTTGACAATGACACATTAGGTTGGTACAAAATTCTAATGTTTTAGTTTTTGGATAGTTATTGACTCTATGCTAAAGTAACTTCAGGCTCACACTACTCATCTTGGTCTGACATTACATCCTTTCTGTATACAGTTATACTGACAGCTGGTCCCCCGCTTCTCCTTCCCCCTCCACCTTGTCTGTTGCAGACAAAGACATTAATCACGCCTGCTGGATGTCATCAGGTGACAAGAAGGACTTATGTCATCAAATGAAAGTCCAGAACGGAGGTAAAGAAATATGTCTACCTGAGCAAAACCAAAGTGCTTATACTAGGAAACCATGGTCCACTGAGGTTTGAGACTAGACTAAATAATATCAGAGAGTCAGGGAGCCAGATGAAAGCAGGTATAAAATGATGAAAGTAAGGCTAGCTGGTGTTATTTACTTCATATCAAGGATCAATGGTGAGGACAGGATTTGTATGTTTGACAGTCTATGATCTAGGAGGAAATAAAGCATTGTCTGACCTGTGTGGATTGATCCTACAGAGATGTGTAAAGCTCCGTGTCACAGCAGCGTGTTGACCAGAGATGACAGAGTGAAGGACCTGAGCTGTGACAGGACACAGCTACCCGCTCAGGTAAATCACCTCAGAGCAGGTTTCACCCTCCAGCAGAGCCGCATTATGATCAATATAGTGTAGTATCCATGTTAAATAAAACTCCATGTTCTGTTAATAATACTCACATGTGGGACTCCAAAAGACGGGTTCGCATCATTTTACACGAGGGCACAATCACTTTAGTACCACAAATGATAATTGTTTGCAAAGCTGTGCAGAGTGCAGTCTTTTATAATCCCTCACCCACATGGATGTGTGTGGCAGACAGGCACCTGGCATACCTGGATGTTTGTGCACATGTTGGTGCACGTGAGGGAAATGTCAGGGGTTGTTTATCTTTGCTCATCTTCCACGTTGTGCTTATGTAACTGACGGTTGGAACAGATTATATTAATTAAAGGCATCTGTAACGTGCTATGGTAGAAATACTATGTTAAGTCTTTTGACAGTAGATAAAAGTATGTTTTATCTGTTCTTTATAAGAGTGAATACAGAAATCTGGCTAATGCTTCAAAGTTAACTCACTCAGTATGTTTATGTGGTATGGACAAGAGGTTGCAGAGGTTAAAAAGTGCATGTGAAGTAAACCTGAGGGAGGTCAGTTAAATGCCAGCCACATCAGATCTCTGTTCACTCTAATCTACTTTACAATCTTTAATCTCCTTTAAAAGGCCCATTTATATCTGCCCTGTGTTCTTTAGAACATCTGGATTTTCTACAGTTTGATGCTGTTCATGCCAGCAGCTGATAGTTTAGAGGGAGACATCACAGGAGGACAGCAGTCCCAGCCCTACAAAAGGGAACTAGTGATAGAGCAGTGTCCGTATGAAAAGGGGGCCTTTTGTTAAAGCAGTTTGTAGGGGTAATACAGCATGTTTGGGAAGGTTCAACCCTGATCTCAGCTTAGTTGTTTAATGCCATAATGTAAATGTAGACAGTGGTGGAAGAACAGTAGTTTTCAGATCCTTTACTATAATGTGACATATACTCAAATAGAAGCAGTGGTTGAAAGTATCTGATCTAATAATGCCAGATATAATAATATACCAGCCACAGGGAGCATCTTGCTGCAGTAACAAGTACTTACTTACTCATGATACTTTAATGCATGAAACTGATAATATTTCTGTACTTTTATTTAAGTAGGATTGTACTGGCTCTCTGTAAATCATTATATAAGTAGGACGGTTTAGACATGCTCGACAAGAAAAGTATCCTGAGATAACTTCTGTTATGATTTGGCACCATACAAATAAAACTGAACTGAACTGAACTCAATACTGATTATTTTCTCACTCAAGTGAAAGATCTGAATTATTCCATCACTGATTAGGATTAGGTATAATGTAACATACAATGGAAATACTATACCTCAGAATTGTACTTAAGTAACTGTACTTTCCACCACTGAATGAAGACCACAATGTTTTTCTAAATGAATACAATAAACTCATAAATAATAAGTCAATTTGACATTATATGTTTTGCAGCAGGGGACTAGCACAATTTGAATAAAATGCAAAGGACTACTTTCCCTGTTTCCACAGTGATTGAGATTGTTCACAAACAAAAATCACTACCCAGTGGTGTGAAAGCACAGGCATATGTTTATAAAATCTCTATTCTTCTCATATATTCCTCTGTCTTTGTGATGCAAAATCATTGCATGTGGTTAGTGCTGAATGTGCCTACACTGCATTGAATACACATATTGTTTCTTAATTACAGGGCGGTGAAACTGCAGCTGACACAGCAGAGTCAATACACGCCACAGGAAGACTAAAGAAGTTACAGAATCTAGTGCAAACGAAGAAGGAACATCAGAGTGGAGCTGGAAAAGGGAAGAGCACATCTGAGAGTAATGGTGAGTTGTTGTGGATGATGTTCTTCACACTGTTCAAAAAGCTGCATTAAATCTATTATTAACAATAATTTCTGCACTTTTTCAGACCTGGCAAATGTGTTGAGTAACAACAACCCAGTGCTAACCTGCATCGGCCTGGGGAAGAGAACTGAGAAGAAGTCCCCTAAATCACCACCACAGCAGCAGCAGCAGGCCAAATATGTCCATGAAGATTCAGAAGAAGAAGGCATTTGGAGCCCACGGCTCGGAAATTATTTGTGGAGCCCATTTGAGTGTCCGCAGCCCTGGTCTCCCTTCTACCACACCTGTCACCAACCTCAACATGAACTGTGGGTCTGCGGTGGCACCTTGACGCTGCCCCGGAAGACAGAATGGGATCGCTTTGAGAGTTTGATACAGGAACTGGACAGCAAGCAGCCTGATCTGTCTTCTCCACAGACAGCCTGCTCCATCACAGATCTGGAGCCCTTACAAAACACAGTAAGATATACCTTGGTATTATTACCATATGAAAATGAATCCAGATTGACAGCCTGTATGCAGCTAACTAAACCAGTACTGTTGTCAGTGCAAGTTTTACCACAACTTCTAGCCTATGCTGTATCTTAGGAATAGTTTGACATTTGGGGAAATTTGGCAGTGAGTTATTGACACCACTCTTGTATCTGTCCGTTAAATATGAAGCTACATTAGTGCAACCTTACTGTGCCAGGTGGTTTGTTACACAGAACCACCTGGGAAGTTGTTGTTTTAAACTGTTTGGAAAAGGGCAGGCACTGTTGTTTTCTCCCACATGCTGCCGTAGATAACAGTAGTTCCTCATTGGATGTCGAGTGGTCTGGGACCACTGTGATTTGGACTCAAGCACATAGCTTGATGCCTGGCAAGACGGAGTCTCACATGGTCTTATGATTTGGTGATCTCTCTTTAGTCAAGCTGCCTTGCAAGGTCATTAGTGAGCTCTAAAATCTATCTTGTTTGTTTAATCTATACAAAAAGTGTAACAACTTAGGTTTTTACACTGCTCTGGTGGTTTATAACTGCTCCTAGCCAAGAAATAGTCTGGCACATACCTGCTGTAAAACTGAATTTACGTTTTTTAAACAAATAAGATGTGTAAAATAGTGAGCTTTAGAGGTGCTTGTTGTCAGATTTTGTTACCTTTGGACAGAGCCAGGCTAGCTGTTTCCCCTTGTCTTTATGCTAAGCTCAGCTAACCAGTGGCTTGCAGATACGACCGCAGTGTTAATTTTCTTATTGAACTTATGTAAATAATAAAGATTATTTTCCATGTAGAACTAGTAGTTAAGTGGCTTTGGCTTCATTGAAACAAGGTGAAAGTTATCGGTCCATCAGCCTTTCACTCCATCTTGTTAAATTTTTGTGGAATACAGCAAACCGACATTTTCCTCTGAAGTCTGACTTGAAAGACAGAGTGTACATATTAATAGAGGCTGACGATGTTTGTTTACACTAATTATTCTTGTGCCTCAAATGTTATAATGTGACATACGATCTTTAAATTGCTCAGTGTTGTTAGTGTGTTGAAGTACAGTACAAACCAAGGCTGCAGTCTATGATGTACTCTTTCTGTTGTTACAGTTTATCTGTAGGTGGCTCCCAGTTCTCCAAAGTATCATTAACTGTGCTTTGCAGGGCCTGACTGTCTAATTGCACCTCAGAGCTCTTCAGGGAACATTTAGACTAACTGAGCTGTAATTGAAATTTCCAGCTAATAATTGTTTTTTATTGCTATTAAGAAATCCTGTACCAAACGTTTTACAGCTTAGCTCCATTTTCAGCCTCAGCTAACAATGCATCATAAACTGCTATTTGATAATATGATAATCGACTGAAAACAAAACAGACGTGATGACATTACACAAGGCTGCATTGGAAGTGTTTTGACCATCCTGCTGAAACTGAAATGAGCAGTTCCTTAATCCCTAACCTCCATGTAACAACTGATATCCCTTAGAGTTTACAGATAAAGTTTGGTAACCAGGAAGTAGCAGCTGCTTTAGAGCTGAACATCTGGGAGATCCGTGAAAGACACTTTGTTGAGCTTTGTCAAGTCTGAGAAAATTAAATCTCAGCTTTAGCTTGGAGACTTCAAATTTATAAGCATTTGTCTAACAAATGTAACTACTAAGTAGCATTATGGGAAGTGTAGGATCCAGGTTTTATAACAGTTTTTTAATACGACCTAAAATTCCTGATCTACTGCTTGATTTTGACATATCTTCTTCTAAATCTGTCTCTTGTGAGTCCATCGAACGATATGGAAAAACAACAGTTAACTGAATTGGAGTGCCCCTTTAATAAACAAGTTACATTTAAAAAAAGGAAAGGTTTCATGATCCACTATGTAGCACAATGGACTCCATAAATAACAGTATTACATGGAATCTGATACATAAGGGAATAGGAATTTACACTGTTATGAAAGTGCTTGACAGTTATTAGGAGCAGTAAAAAAGCTTTTTAACAGTATCCACAAACCCAGTCTCCTATTCAACGGCTTCTTCCTAATCACAAGTCTCCAACAGTTATCCTTTGGCACAGCATTCAGTCTGAGAGATTCTCCTCTCACTTGCATTTGCTGTGGAATTATCAATAAGATAACAAAAAGATAAAATAGACTTTATTGATCCCACACTGGGGAAATTCACTTGTTACAGCAGCTACAGATAGAACATAAAGAAAAAAAGAAATACACATTAAATAACAAAATAAAATAAGACAGTTTTGTTGAATTACTGATTGATATCAGACTCCACACACATCAGAGCACATGATCCCATGTTTCAGACCTCAGAATTTGCTTTATTATCACAATTCCATATATTGGAATAAAGAAACAACACACAACAAACAGTAGATACATCCATGTAAATTGTTTCCCGTATTAAGGACAATGGTATTTATAGTGGCCTATCCAACCACTTGGTGCGTGACAGTGAGGCCTCAGTTCAGTTAACGGTCAGTGTTGGGAAATAAGCCAAGAGTCAGTGTGACAGATGTTCTGAGAGGAGCTCTGAATGACCGCTAAACTGAAGCTAATGACAAACCAGTAAGGAATGACTCATTGCTCTCATATTGTCTCCCCTCTAATGGCACAGAAAATATAAGAATATAGATCAGCAGGTTATAAAAATGAAGCAGGATGGAACAAACTGTAAAAAGACATAACAGTGAACCTCTCCCCACATGATACTGAAATAATGTGTTTTTAGAAGAATCGGTACAAGATCAGTGCAACATGATCATTCGAATATATATAAAAAATACACCATATCTAAAAACTGTATGGCTGCCTGCCAGGGCTTAACCTAATTCAGAACACAAATCATAAACAGGAAATAAGCACCCAACTGTTTATGTTGTAGGGTCACAGGGAGAACACACACACAGGCAGATAATATGCCCATCTGTCACCACAAAACACACATTTTAATCTCTCTTTTACCCAAACAGTTGACCAGATTTGGGAGATTTGACGCCTTCAGACAGCACTTGCCTTTAATGAAACCACAGGATAATGGAAGCTCTCTGGTAAGAGAACCAACCTCCTCAATCTGCCAGCATGTCCATCTAGGAATTTAGCTTGCTCAAGCATCCTCTGCACCATGCCAAATCCAATTTTTAGACAGAAAATGTGCACCATGTTTATTTGGCGGATTTGTGGGGGAGAGCTCTATTTACAATGTGTTTTGTTTTTGAAGCAAAAGCAGGAGCAGGATAGTGATCCAACCAAACTGAGGCTGCAGAGGAGGGAGACAGAGACGTCATCACACAGTGACAGGAAGCACGTCAAGGCCTCACCAGAGAAAATACTGACATCCATCACTGTATGTCATGCACTCTACAAAGCTAATGTTAATACAACCAGTTTTAAGTTCATGGCACTCTGCATTTGCTGCGGTTCACACCCAGAGGAATACCATCTGTTAGCAACCAGACACAGCTGTCAGCCTCACACCTGTTCTGCCAGACTGCAAACTATCAATCATACTATCATTTGCCATTTTATAGAAAAGGCTCTACAGACTAGTGTTGAAATTAACACTAACAATAAAGCATGGGCTGACAGCCCTAACATGTATACAGATGTTCTGCCACCTTCTTTGGCTATAGCTGTGATACAACAGTGTTTATTATTATTAAGATGTATAAAATATATAAAATGGTATGACATCTAGACATTACAGACATTTGCATTCATGTACTATAGTCAAAACATTGATTCATTAAAAGTTTGGGTAGCACTTTATAATAAGGGTGAAAAACACATGCTTAAGTGATGAGTCATGATGATTTGATGCATGAACAAAGGCGAGTGCATTATGAATTCGTATTGCTCACAGTTCCATTCATGTTCAAATCCATTCATGCAGGGAATCACTAAGTGCATACATGTCAGCTACATTTTCCTGAAAATAGCCTACAAGCTCAAGAGGAAAACTTGATCCTGTACATATATTACACTGGCGTGGATCAATGTCAGTGAGCTGTCATATTATGGAAACAGTTTTATCATCTGATAGCTGATGGGAATCACATTACAGATATCATTTATGACTAGTCTAAACATGTATGTATGATATCTCTAATTACATTTTGTCAAAACATTTAAGAAATCTTTAATTACATTTTACACTGTTGAATTCTGTAACTCTATATGATAATGGTAAAATATTCTTAATTATGCATAACTAATGCAAGAGTCATGATGATGTAATGCATTAATTAATGCAGATGTATCATGAATTCTCATTGCTCACTGTTAATAAAAGATCAAGTCAGGGAATGTAATTAGTTAACCGTACTACAAGGAGTCTCAATTTGATAGAGCTGAGTCAGGGCCCTAAGCTGCTGTGTTTGATACTGAGGCCTCTATGACCTACATAAACACACAAGA
>NW_023339763.1:22020348-22025493 GCF_004916995.1 Morone saxatilis | reverse complement strand
CTCTCTCTCTCTCTCTCTCTCTCTCTCTCTCTCTATATATATATATATATATATATATATATATATATATATTTAACCCTTTTACGTGTTTCTATATAACCTACAGGTCTGTCACATATACAAGTTAGGGGAATGGTGGCATGTTTTTGAAAGGTTTTCGAAAATCCCAAAAAAAACAACAACAACAGTTTCTTTGGAAATATATTATTATATTGTAGCTTTGTGGCTGACAAAATGGCAGTGACAGCCAGTCAGTCCAGCAAAATGAGAGTGTTTTGTACCCTTATTATAGAGTGTTTTTAAGTCACCTATTAATGATGATCTATTAAGAGTTAACTAATCTAAAGTCACATTGACTTGATCATTTGTTCATAGTAAGCAACAGGAATTCATGATACATCTGCTTTAATTCATTCATCATGGCGACTAAAGCAATATGCATTCATTAAGCTTATTTTTGTACCATCATTGTAACCAATTAATGAGTACTCAAAATGAATGTTTTGACTCGTCATAAATTACATCTTTGATTTGATATCCATTAAGCTTTTAGATGATAACACAGGCAGCTCACAGACACTGCTCCACTGTGTTACATATTAGTGTGTTAAGTTGTCTTTTAGTCTACAGCATAAACCCTGTATCCAGATTCTTGTCAACCACATCACTACTGCCAACATCCTTCAATTATATGCATTGGTAAATTAGGATATTTTGAATTTGTCTACTTTGTGCTTTTAATACAATCTTATTATTCCCAGCAATTTTAGAAGAGTGTGTCTGAACATTTTAAAACATATTGGGGTTTTTTAAGCTGCATACCAGTGCATTTTAGGTGCAGCCCATCCAGAATGTTACACTTCAGAAACTGTACTTTGATGGACCAATGTAAATGTGGTCATGGTGTGAAAGTCTCTGTACAGGAAGAGGAAGTTCAAAGCTGAGCACAGGTAGTTGGGGATTAAGCTCACCACACACCTCCTAGGTCTCAGCTATAAAAAGCAAGGCAACTCTTGCAGGATTAAGCATTTTGCTTGCCAGAGGAGCTGCATGTCCCAGCATAAATGGAGATACTGAGCTCTTCCGTCACATGAGGAATCAAACACAGCAGCTTAGGGCCCTGACTCAGCTCTCTGGTTGGTTAGCTTTCTCTTTTGTTTGCCTGTAGTGGAAGATAACAAATGACAGAGGACCAAAAGCATATAAAGAAGAATAAAAATGTGACTTTATGTTTTTTACTGTGCAGAATGGAAAAACACAGAGAGATGAAGCAATGAAGAGAGAAGTTGGTGGAGGGGGGCGATTTACCAGTGGACACAGGCGGTCCAGTAACTCTCTGGAAAGCCTCTACAGCCTCAACAGTAGACAAAGCTCCTCAAGTAAGCACCTTTAGGCAGAGGGCCAGGTGTACTCTGGTGTACAACCTGATGAATTATGCAATCCTTGCTTGTATCCTGTTGCTCCCCTTCAGGTGGACTAATTTGTAGAGCTACACTAACCTCAGACAAATCAAAACCTGAATCCTTGACTCAGAGTTGGGCTGTCTTACTACTGACGTGTGGATGACTTAATTAGAAAACGACAGTATTGAATGAAGTAATTAACTTGCCCCTTTAATGAACCCTCTTGTTTGTCTGCTCTTCCCCAGGTGGAGTCACCAGTGGGTCAGACTGCTCCAGTAACAGAGACAGTCTGAGGCTGGAGGACGATCTATTGTGCACAAGACAGTTCTGTGGCAGAGCCAGAGTTCATACTGACTTTGTGCCAAGTCCTTATGACACAGAATCCCTCAAACTCAAGGTAAACAAGTCTGGAAAGTAAATGGAAATGAAACAAACTAACTGTATTACTATAATTGTATTATACTGAGGCTGGACTGCTACAGATTTTAGGATGACAAATATCCATGCCAATATCTTCAGGAGTTTTTAGCCTAGCTAGCTGGACTATTCATAACAATGTTGGTCGGTTCTCAGACGATGAATCCTGATCCCCAAGACTTTATCTATGGTTCACCCATGTTATTGACATTTTACTGGGATTTCAAAATCCCTTCTTGTCAATTAAAGTAATAAATCCACAGGCTCTAGATAAGACCTTTCACAGTTTTCGGCCACCATAGTTTCTCCTACATGCTTGGAAGGGGAGGGTGAAGCGAGGGTGTTCTAATACACCACTAGATGCCACTAAATCCTACACACTTCTCCTTTAAAATTGACTTGAAAAATTGTTCTTTAAGTAAAATGACTTGACAGCTATTGATGGATTAGCACAAAATGTTGTTCAGACATTCATGGTTTCCAGACACTGTATCCTAAGACTTGGTGATCTCTTGACTTTTTGTCTAGCATCACAATGAGGTTGACATTTACTAACACACATTCATTTATTCAACATTACATTCCCATCATCCTCAGCTGCAAATGTGCTTAGTGCATATTTAGCAAATGTTCGCATACTAACATGCTAACCTCAGATGGGGCACATGGTAACAAAAACGTATTTTATTGACTGTATTTTGAACTTCTATTTGTGTTAAATGTATTAGTAGTAGCCTAATGTGTGCAAAGATGGAAAGATATAGGTGGTACAAAGCATCTCCTCTGTGTATGAGATTAATGTTTTTTGTACATGGTTCCAGTCAAATAAATGTAATAAAACTAAACTTCTATTCAGGTGGGAGATGTGATTGACATTTTCGCCAAGCCCCCCATGGGAATATGGACAGGCATGCTGAACGGCAGAATGGGAAATTTCAAGTTTATTTATGTGGATGTGCTAACAGAGGAGAGTCCTGATGCACATGCGGATACCCAAACCCACAGAGTGAGACAGAAATCAACTGTACAGGAAGTGTTAAGGCGCCTCAGTTTGGAGGTATTTTGTTCTTGAATTGAATGTAGCAACAATCATCTTCCATACCAGAGCATACATCAGCTTATAATTTTTTTTCACTTTTCCACTTCACCAGGAATATTCCTCGTCTCTGCAGCTGAACGGCTACCAAACAGTAGATGACTTGATTAAGCTGAGGGAGCATCACCTGATGGAGCTGAATGTGACTGATCCAGAGCACAGGCATCGTCTGCTCGTCGCTGTCGACTCCCTGCAGCAACTGTGCTGTGAGTAATGGGAAACACAGAAAAGGTCACCCAAGGACAGTGTCATCACACTCATTTTGTGACATGATAAAACCAGAAAAAGATAGGCTGAGACGTTTGGATCCAGAAAGGGAAAGGGACAAGTGACATTGCACCTCAAGTAGATAAGACTGGGAGGGTATCCGGGCCACAGCTAAAGAAGTTAAGGATAACAGGATAACCCCAAAGAGCATTTCTGAGAATAGAGCAGGACACACGAGGACAGTAGCTGCAGACAGATAGGTTGCTGAGCCTTAATGCACAGGAATAATAGCTGTAAAGGATTACTTACTGCTCATCAATTCAACTCAGTGACAGTGCATCCAACCAGCCTGCCTTCTCTGCTTTACAGCTGATAGTCAGTTGGAGAATGAGGCCAATCAGGAAGCCGAGACCCCCAGTGAGAACATGAGGGCAGATATGAACAACTGCCCAAGAGACTCAGGCTGCCACATGCCATCTGACAGCCCCGACAACAGCACAGAGGACACAGACCTTCACTTTATCTCTGAATACCCTCTACCAGCTGAGACGACAGCTTCCTGAGAATGATCCACTCCTTATATTGCCTATTTTACTTGTTGTGTACTGTGTTGAGATGACTTGTGAATCAAAAGCTGTTTTTTTATTTCTTGCGACAGTGTAATTTCTAATTATGTACAATAAAAATTCCCAAATGCCGGACGTGTCTCTATAAATTCCAAGATGTTCATTTGTTTCTTGAGATGAAAGATTTTATGAGTCTGTTTTCTCCTGTAGCTCAGTCATATTTTTACTGGAGCCTATAGCCTAATAGACATCAGAGAGAATCCCAATGACAACAAACCATTCCATAAAGGGTAGATTATTTTAAGTGGATGTCTAATTGAATGAAACTAACAAATATTTTCATTATAGGCCAATATGCCAATTGTTTTCTTGGTTAATTGATTACCTGCTTGTTCTACAAAATGTTAGAAAATTATAAAAAATGCTGGTCACAGTTTCCTTAACTAACTAACTTTAACTAAGCAAAAATCCAAAAGATTCTCAATTAACTATACAGGACAAAAAAAACAGCCCACACACAAAAAAATCACGTAAGAAAAGCTGCAATATATGGAATTTAGCTTAAAAGTGACTTAATCGATTATCAAAATGCAACGTAATTGATTAATTGATGAATCGTGTGAGCTGTACAAATGTCATTATTTTTGATAACCTGCTACTCACAGCGTAATGGTGTATTTTTTTTATTCATCCCAATAATTCAATTGAGATATGCATATTGATACTGTTGTTGTATTTGGACTTCTTGAAGTGTTGAGTAAGACACTGATACTACACATTTTCTGAGCAGCTAACAAGAATCTCATCATCATAAAGTGTTGTGCATCCTGACTTCCTGTTGTAGCCAGGACTTTACCAACACATCAACAGACGATTAAAGTGACTCTCAACAGCAAATTCTTTACATTCCTTATGGATTTTTTTTTTTTAAATAAAGTAAACCATATGCTGCTTGGAAATGTTTCAACAGGACTAAGTCTACAGCCAGCTGTTCTGAGGCTCTAATTAGGCACAGCTGTATTTTGAGCTGAATTACAGAAAAATTGACGTATTTGTAATGGATTACAGTTACCTTTTAATGTATCCTGATTGCGTAACTCAGTTACATGTAATCCGTTGCTCCCAAGCCTGTTAGCACTAAACACAAAGTACAGCTAAGCTGAGGTGGATGGAAGTTTTCATTAGTTCTGCAGGAATTTAGTTACAAACCAAAGTAAATGACTTGATGGTGGTACTAGATGAAAAGTCAGAAGATCAAAGTGATTACAATTCAACCTGAGGAGGACATTAATGTACTAACCAGTTAGAAATTAACCCAATAGTTGTTGAGATATTGCACTCAAAACCCCAAATGTCAACCTCATACGTGCTACAGGAAATGTCAAAAGGATTCATCCACAAGGGACATTAAATCTTTGTTACAAAATTTCAAATCCATCCACCAGTTGTTGAGATA
>NW_023339763.1:22019834-22020293 GCF_004916995.1 Morone saxatilis | reverse complement strand
GAGCCACACTGCTGGCATGGCTAATAATTCACATTCATTAAAAATTAATGTCTGACTATTAGGCATGCTGGTAGAATGCATGGAAAAACAAGTGTTAGAGTAGCTCAGTTTTCTGATGATTCCAACATTTGTTCCCCAATCTTTATTTCCATTTTGAGTATTTACTTTTAGTACCATGAGATTGATTTGATACAAATCTTCCACAAAAGACAACCTGCACATTTTTCAAAGAGAAAAGATCACTTTTATTGAACAGTCGACTTGTCTGCAGCCAAAGGAGTAGATGTAACTTCAAATTTGTACCCCTATTATTAAACTAAGACAAAAATATTCTAAAACATTCTAGCAGTCCATTAATTTAACAAAAAGGCAGCCATGTGAAAGTTGTAATAGCTAATATGACTACATGGGAAATCAATCATGGCATGACAGAAGAGGCAGGAAAAAAAAGGATTGGAC
>NW_023339763.1:22000323-22019694 GCF_004916995.1 Morone saxatilis | reverse complement strand
CATGTAAAACAACTCATATTTACATCAGTTTATAATGCAGAATACTACACAGCCCATTCCCTCTGTTATAAAACAACAGTGAAGTCAATGACATGGAAAAATATAACATTACAGCAACATTACAGCCTTTATTAGCTCAACTTCTCAGACGGTCACTCAAGCAAACAGACTGAACAGAGGTTTTAACTCATGATAGTCAGGCGGATTTTTGGCCCAATCTCCACACACACACACACACTGAATGTATCTATTAATAATGCTGTCTGAGTGGCATTGTGTAAATTTTCTCTCCAATGAGACAAAGTTCCTACATTCAAATGTGATTTGAAGTTGTTTAAAAATTATGGTTCAAACTAATATTTTTATAAATTCTAGTTTCAGCCTGGTCAAAGGATTCAGCGGATTCAGCAGAGATACCATCTGACTTTTTTTTTTAACACGTTTGCCCTTTAGGTGATGACAACATAGACACATATCAGCCATGTATTCCCAGTAAGGCTCCTTACTGACTTTTGTGTGCAAATTTATAACACTGAAAGTAAGAAAATTACTTCTTACAGTTACAAAACGGTGACCTATTTTTGAGGAATGTGTTTCAGACTGGCAGTCATATGCATTATTATGAAAAAAATACACGAACAATCATATTACATACATATATTACATAGAACCTGTACACAAACAAGAGAATATTGTGTTATTTTAAAAAACTGATGATCGGTAGGCCAAATAGGAGAAACTAGACAAGATTTGGTATCCATGCTGTCATCACTTCCAGGGTACATTGACTAACAGGTCAGTTTCTGTGGTGTGCTTCTTTTTACCTCACACAAGAATATAACGTTCAGTCAGTAAAGCTCTGAAATCAAACTAACTTCAGAGATTCTTCCAGCTGTGGCAGTGTGTTTCGTTCAGCGACTGAGGCCTCCATGAGAGTATCTCGCATAACCGTTCTCAGGATACAGAGAAAGCTCCTCTGTGCTGCTGAGCCCATTGTTCAGTTCTGAAAAAGATGACAGAAAAATGATGGATGATGCCATAACTCTCTTTACTGAACATAATTCTAATATACTGTTCTCAATTCAGATGGAAATTATTTAGTTGGATTACATGAACAGCTGATATTTAAATACAGTACCAGCAGATATGTTTTTTTAGTAACCACAATATCACACTTCACTTAAACTATTCATGCAAAGCCAGCAAAGGCCACCAATTCTAAAATGTTCAACTTTGGCACCCCCAAGTGGTAGTGTCATAAAATCCTAAAACTGTAAACTCAGGTTTCCAGGATCCAGGGTTGAAAGTGACTGTCCCACATTTACAAGTAGTCAAGTGCCTATTTATGTAATATACCTTTGGTAACTGCCAACAGTGGGCTGTTAAAACTGCAGTGTAAAAGTTTATTAGAACACACTGGAAGGGACATTTTTACAGAAATGACTGATAAAAAGATAAAATATTTATGCCCCCTTTATTAGTGCAGTGGGGCAGAAAAATAACAAGAGTTTACAAAAAGAGGTTATGAGTTTGGTACAGTACTGTAGTTGTTTGTTTTAATGGGAGAACTACGCATTGTTGTTTAAACAGTTTCCTGATGAGTTTATGGTCTCAGCTGCTACTTTCAGTCTTTTTCCATACAGGATGTTCATTAAGTAAATTATGGTCCCATTTAGAGTAAAATAGACGATAAAGCCGCGTATGCTTTTGGGCGGGGCTACCTTTTGATTGACAGGTCAATCTGTGTGTATGTCCAGCTTAACCATTGACAGCATATATAAGAGCTCAACGAACCAAACTCAGATCAAACTGTCAAACTAGGCAGTGCTGATCAGATATGAAGCAAGATTTTGTTACTGTGTTGACTAATTCTCACTGAAAATCGTTTCAGAAACATATACTGTGTGATGTTTAGCGGTAATACGAGATTTTGTGTCACTAGGCGAGCCGCCATTGTTTTCTGCTACGGATGAGTCAATACTGTGCAGCTAGTGAGAGCAGCTCAATGCTATGTGCTATGATAATGGGTAAATGTATGCATGCCCTCCACAGGAGCGGATTTGCTATTTATTTATGTATTCCCACCTGAATTTTATGTATGTTTGCTCTGTTCAGTTACAACCTGAGCCATTTATTTTAAGGTGTGAATGTAATCAAGGCTGCACCTGAGAATATGAGCTTTTCCTTCATAATGTTGACGTCCCGACTGGACCGACGCGCCACAGCGCTCAGCATGATCTGTTCGGGGTTATAGGTCTGCATCCCGCTCATCCTCCACCTGTCACAGCACACACAGATACAAACCATTACAAGCACATACAGGCAACAATTCCAACTGTGTCATCAAAACATGCAAATCATTAATTGTGGCCTTTAAGATACTGGTACACAGAAAATAATACGTACATTTAATGGGATGTACATTGATAAACAAGAGGTACACAAGTTCAGTGAAAGGAAGGAAGTAAGGAAGGAAGGAAGGAATCTGCCTTGGGGTGTCGGGCAGAGAAAGCACAAGGAGGACAGACAAGGCGGCAGAAACAAAGGCCAAGGCAGTCGCAGCAGTTACCTGATCATATGATAGCTGACAGATGCCAGGGGCAGCGGAGGAAGGTTGCATGCAGATCAGGCAGAGCACAGGACAAAGTAAGAATGTCAAGAGAGAAAGAGAGGACAGAGAGGACAAAGAGAGGTTATAGCATGGAGGAGAAACATGGAAACATTCAGAAAACAGCAGGAGAATAGAACAAAAAATAGAAAGAAAAGAGCAGAATGAACAGTCAGAAGAAGCAGACAGATAGCTCAGGTCCAGTGAGACTCAGAGCCTGGTGTCAACTAAATGCACACAAAACACTTGTTTACATGTGAAATGTTGTTGTTGAATACATACTAAAAGTTACGAAATGTCTAATGCAAGTAAAACACATTTACTGTATTTCTAAAAATTAAGCTGTGTTCGCTAAAGTAGATAAATGTAATATAAAATATAAGATAAAACTGTAAAGATAGTATAATATAATGAATGAATAATGTTTATAACAGTGATCAGCCATAACAAAAAAAAACCTAACTGCATGGCTCACTCAAATGTAATAAAATAATGTATTTGTTCAGGTTATTGGAGATTCTCAACTCAACTAAAGAATCATAGAATCATTCACAGGCCTAAGGAGGTAATTATCTAGTGACTCTCAAGAAGATTAGAAATAATAATAAATTATAACACGATTTTGTGTAGCAGAAATATGTTTGTATGTTTTCTGTTTTCCTATCTTGTTAATCCTCTTGTGATCCCCAGGTTGGGAACCACTGAAGAAAAATTATACTAGATATCACAAATGCTTTATGTAAGTGCTAAAACTAAATGTAATGATGCTAATTTAAAATAGCCAAGCTGGGAGAATAAATATGCTGAGTGTTAAATGAATTTCTGTGTTTATTATTGTTTTGTGATTTTCAGCATGTTAACAGTCCAAACTTACTTCTGAAAACAGAAAATCCCTATGACTACGGCGAGGGAGACCAGATCCGAGGCGATCCAGATGAAGTTGTAAGCGTTCTGGCTCTGCAAGACAAGAGAGAGGAAAGTAGTTTCCAGCTGACGCCAGCGGAGGTCACCATTAACATGCATGTCTCCTAAAGCAATCACACGGCCCTGACTAAAGCAAAAGCCTGCCAGACAGCTGCTTTTTCACTTCAGATCTGTGCCCTTGTCTCAACCTGTCCCACACTCTTTCCCAGGGTCCTGTTGTTCTTTAACGCCACGCTGAGCTAAAGTCTGCCGCTGAGCTCCCTCATATTTCTCCACGTCCTTGCCCTCGAGTCTTGCTGGGCCCTCGTCAGTCTCTGTCCTCTCTCCTGCTGTCCTCTCGTCTCGCTGTGTGACCTTGTCTGTGCCTGTGTGTGTGTGTGGTGTCAGATGAGAGGCAGAGAGAGCAGAGCTGTTTACCATGAGCCAGATGGGGTAAGGCACCTTTCGGAGGACTTGGGGGGCATCAGAGGACACAGAAGGCACCCCGCTACACCACAGAATGGAGTAGAGCCAGGGCTCATTCACTGGGTAGACAGTCACACTCACATTATTGGCCAGATACTCCCTGGGGAATAGAAAAACACATGTCAAAATCTTCAACTCTTCCCTCCTCCTCTCCTTTTTCACACCGCAGAAAATGGCATTTTAAATGTTTTGTGTCAGAAAACCTGTGAAACCTCCAATATTTCATCTGTGTCCCTGATGAAGGCAAAGTGTATGAAAAGAGTATGCTCTGTCTGCATTTTAACATATGCAATAAGGGCCCCCGAAATTCCAGTCAGCTTCTTGGTATGAGTGATGGGGTTCTACATGAGCACACACGTTTCTGCCACAGTTTTAGTTGTGTCACAGGAGTGATTTTTAGGAGTTTTCTGTTTTTTCTGTTCTCTTCTAGCTTGTTTGAAGTAGATGGGGCTCACTTAGGAAAAGGTGGTGTCACATATGCACGCACCAATGGGAGTTTAAAGGGACAGTTCACCCCAAAATCAAAAATACATATTTTCCCTCCTTACCCGTGGAGCTATTTATCCATCTAGATTGTTTTGGTGTAAGTTTCTGAGTTTCAGAGATATTGGCCGTAGAGATGTCTGCCTTCTCTCCAATATAATGGAACTAGATAGCACTCAAAGTGCTAGTGATACATGTAAATAAAATACTTCCTACATGATATTGCTTACAATCAAGATCTGTGGATTATGTTTCAAATGTATGAAGGAGCTGTAGTACAGTTATACCAAAATGTGCTAAAAAACATCATTTACATGAGGGAGTCCAAAAATGTTTTAGATAATGCTTGAGGCACCACACAAAGCCCCCTCTTATCTCTTTCATGACTTATTTTGAGCACTGTTTCCTTGTTGCCGAGCAGTGCTCTTACTGTATGTCTTTGTGGCTGGCCTTGCTGTAGTGGAGGGTCAGGCTTGTTATTCCCCTCTGCCTCATCTCTTCCACTGACAGCTTCTCGTTTGCAGTCTGCTGAAGCCCTCGCACTCTCCCCCTGTCCGTGTCAGGGGTCCACGTCACCTGGCACAAACACATATGACAAAGGAAAGACCCTGATCAGACAGAATGCAGGATGTGCTTCACATTCAGAAATGTTACACCTTTATGGTAAAACGGTGCTACTTGTAGAATTTCAAATATTTGTATGAATATTTTTCCACAGTATTCTTCATAGTAACACACTATGTATACTGTAGGACAATACCTGCTGCCAATGTGAGTGACAGTTGCTTATGTACTCATGATTTACAGTACTACAAGCAGCACCTTGATGTAATCAAAAGATTATAATGAAGGGACCTACAGTCCTCACCCTCTTCTGGGAAATCCCTGCTTTCTGCACAGCCCACAGCGTGTCCATGAACCAGTTCCGAGAGCGCGGGTGCTCCGGTGGAGGCTTGCGGATGTTGAGCAGTGCAGAGCTGTTGGACCTGGCTGTGAGACGCAGCATTTCCAGCAGACTGCAGACGGTCTGGTTGCCTATTCTGCTCCGATCCCTCGCTGTCAGGGTCTCTACTGTCCAGTAGGGGTCACTCTGGAAGCAGAGACAGCAGCAGAGAGGCTGAGATGTAACATGCACTATGTTCTTCTGTTAAATGGTTAACGCAACATGAACATTTTCATATTGTAAATCCTGTGTGTAGCTTATTTGTGCATTGTTTTATAGACATTAGATATTACATTTAGACTTTTATATTGTTATATCTTTTTGTCTTTGCATCACTATTCTAATGGAATGAAATCAAAGCATCTGCACACTTTAGTCAAAGAGACCTTCATCTTCAAAATCAGCACTGCTCCACTGCAGTTATATTCCATAGCCTCAAAATGTTGATTTCTTTTTATTGGAAAAACTAACAAATTTCTATAGCACTTAGAGAACATGTTTTTCTGTTAAAACTGTAGCTTTCACTCCATTTTGTAGTCGGGAAAAGTCCTTACATCATATTTTAAATACAGTGTCACCACTGTACAAATAAACTTCATTGTGCAATACCTACGCAATTCCTTCTGGACTCTCCTCTCCAAATTTTCTGTTGTAACTGAATATGACGAGCAATGTAGTGCCATTAAAGTTCACTATAGCTGTGATGCAATTAGAAACAAATTAGGTTGAGTTGAGTGGACGTGGATTTCAGTACCTCCAAAAACCAATGGCCCGCGTTTAGAGAGCGAATCTCCGTCCAGTTGAAGAAAGAGGCGTCATCATACTGCCTGGCTGGAAAGACCTTACTAACGTCTGTGGTTCTCCTCAAGGTGCGGTCTCGCATAAGGAAGGGAATCCCATCCACACTGGAAGAGACAAAAGGGTCATACTTTACAACTTAAATTATGATTCACAGTAGTACGTACTCTCAAAACAGCAGCTCAGTAAATAATATAAAAATACACACTGTTGAATCTCTCTCATTCAATTTAAATGTTTCTACCAGATAACCTTTATGTCAGCTGTGGGATCTGTATGTGGAACTTCAGGGCTCACTAAATTCATTAAATATAGATAACCCAGGTTTCAAATGTGATTAATGAGTGGTTAATAACCTGATAGTGACGTCTGCCTCCAGGGAGTTTGCTCCATGCTGCAGGGCTCTGTTAAAGGACACCATGGTGTTCTCTGGAGCCAGCTAGAGCAGAGAGGAGACAGACAGGAGAAATACTGTCTGTCACTGTGTGCAGACAACACGCATCAAGGGGAAGTGATGAAATTGTAAAATAACATTTAAATAGGGAAGCATGATTTATTGAAAACACATTTTCAAATGAAATGATTAATAGTCAAACCAAGCTACAGTAGCTAGTCACAGTGCATGTGTTTATTTACTGAAATCCTTTATGGAAAAAGACTAGTGAGCTATAATACTCACCAATGCATTAACTACATGTTTGGTCAAAATTGATGATCAGATGTTTTACCAAATTGAAAAATTATTATTCCATAGAACTGTTGAAGTTCCATTAAAACAACATACAATCTATCACCATATACATAAAGGTTTGAGATTGAGAGATGTGAGTTTTGACTTTAAAGGATCATAATAATATATGAATAATTCAGATGGCACTGGGTTGATGTTTTTAGTCAAAAAAACAATAGAGCTGCAACGATTAGTCAATATATCTATTAATTATCGACTATTAAATTAATCGGCAACTACTCTGAGAATCGATTTATCGCTTTGAGTTTGTTTTATGAAACAAATGCCCAAATTCTAACTAATCAATTAAATGACAAAATGATTGATGGGTGAATTGAAAATGATGATAATAATTAGTTACTGCTCTAAAAAACAATAACTAATGACATATGAATTCATCCAAAAGCGTTTATTTAAAACCTCCGCACAACTGAGGCTGAGGTTTTGCAGAGAGGTGAAAGCCAGGTGTTTTTTGCGATTTGTGTGTATGTGTATACTGTACGTGTGCATGAGCATGTGTGTGTGCCTTTAGAGGGCAGGAAAACATTTGTTTACAGCCAGTCATCTGGAACAGTATTTGCTCGCCCAACTGTGAAATGACAGTTCAGTGTGTTGTTGGCTCTCATGCTTACTGAGCCTGATAACAGTGAGCTCATGTACTGGAGATGTACCACCATATAGTAAAGCAGAGGCATGCACACACTCATTCTATGAACATAAATATATATATCAGCAGGTCTATCAGTAGGGGATTCTGATGTCTTGAGAAGAAAAATTATCATAAAACATATTCAAATGAAGGCCGTATTTGCTGTGCTGTTATCCAGAGTACCAGCTTGGCAGAGACATGTTCTTCCCACTGAGCTGCACATCATCCATTTGAACAATTAACTGGATCAGACAGTGAGGTCTGGCAGTGCGCCAACCCACCATAGGAGCTCCCCTTCGGCCAATGATGTCTGGTCGAGGTCTGAGGCTGTGGCGGTCCATGATGCATGGGCAGTTAAATGTGAGTGGCGCCAAATAGAGAGCCAAGAGGATGATGACGTAGATCAGTAACACTATCACCTGGAAATCTGTGAAGGAAGGAGTGAGGGGGTTAAAAGAGTCAGTGTATTCATCCTCAGCTCATCTCATCTGCTCAAAATGAGAAGAAATGCTTAGCTTTGCCTGTGTTTGGTAGTATAATTAGTAATAAACCAGAAGGTAGGGGTAAATAATTTGTAATGCTGGAAAATGTAGACAATTTCAGGCCTATGTAATTAAACACCTATACTGTATCACACAAATACTCCAACATTGCACCTAGTAATGGAAAGAGGTTGAAAACTGTGGCTTTAGTCTTGATACAATCATAGAAAATGATCTTCACCCCTTATCACGATGCATAAGCAAAAGAAATCAGAAGAAGAAATCTGGCCGGATGGTAACAAGGATCTTTACTTGAAATTCCACTTACTGGATCTTTCTCTGCGGACCACATATCCAGCCACCAACCAGCTGATACCTGTGACTGTTGCCAGGGCTCCAATGTGCAGGAAAGGTGCTGTGGACTGGTAACAAAACACTTGTGTTAATTGGTGGTTACTTGTAGAGAGAGTGCAGTACAACAGAGTACAACTCTGATAGACTGTAGATAATACAGTAAATATGTCAGAAATAGCCAACAGTGTAACAATAGGAGCTCCTTGTAAATGTGGTGTGGGAGAAATGTGGTAAAAAGATTTTGTCTGTCTCTTTGAACACAAAAAAAGTTGGCTGCACTGTACTGTGTTGTTGGTAAGATTAATTCACTTTCAGTGTCATTCTTAGACAGCTTTATCATCACCAATACACAATGCAGGAATTTAAATTACCATCATAACCTGATTGATACCACTCCTATATTAAATAAGCTACATCCAGCAGCAGGCTACCTTAAATTGGCATAAACAGTGAAAGCAGGGGGAGAGAAATAATGAATAATGGCGATTTGGCGCTCAGATTGACTTGGACTAGGAAAGTTTATTTTATGTATATTTTCTGATCTGAAGTTGATGATATTGTGCTGTCATCCTTCAATGGTGATGGCAAGAATAACAGTATCTTTATTAAAGTGAATTAGGGATGAACTTCCCTTATGCACAGATCATATACATCAATAGTAGCCAAAGTTTATGCATAATCCATGACGATGGAGATAGAGAAAAATAAAACTGTCACTGTACTGTATGTCATTTTAGTCAAAAAGTGAAGACCAACCTGCAGTGACACAAGCAGGATGTCCCACTCATCTCCCCATATGTCTTTAACAGTGATGAGCCCAGAGATAGTGGTGAGCAGTGTAGCCAACACTCCAATCTGTAGAGACAAAACAGACAATGATTAGGTTTAATTTTATTCAAAACTGTGTGGAACAAATCCATGGCAGAAATGTAAGATGTAAATCACAGCACCTTGTGGACCCAGTAGAGGTTCAGCTGCTGGCCTAAGGATATATGGAAAAGTGCTAAGATCTGAAAAAGAAGCAAGATTCAGTGAGTTATATCGTAACTTAGCAATAAGCAACATTGCAAACATTTTAGGGGTTTGAAAAAGACGGTCACCATTAAGAACGTGATGTAGCTGAATCCCACGGTGGTGGATGCGAGGATGGGGATCGTCTCATCCCTCCATTCTCCAGAGCGGTTGTATACTGACCTGGAGTGTGAACAGGTAGGGTTTGATCAGTTAGTGCTGATTGTAGAACTTTGCCTCGACTATGCATCTTCATAACACTAGGAACCCACTAATAAAACCCTGTTGCGGTAAGGTCAGCACCCTGCTGCGCTTCACCTCATCTGGAACTAGTTCCATTGCCACAAAAAACATTTCACATTGTGGGATAACTGACTCACCAGTTGAACTCATTGAAATCATTTTGAGCCACCAACCAGAAGTAGGCCCAAAGCAGAAGCAGAAGGAAGGAACTGCACAAGATGACGAACCATGTACACTCCCACTGTAAAGGAAAACACAAACAACAATTTACCTTCTCAGATTTTACACTGAGACTATTTCAGAGTTTGCTGCCAAATTCCATACCAGGAATCTAGATTCAAGCTGCTATCATCAGTATTTTTATGTCAGCACATGACTACATGTAATGTGAAAGGGGCTAGTCATAATGAAAAACCCTTGTACTTTTGCAAAACCCTTGCGAGGCAGCTGGACTCCACCATGTCAAGATTCATGCGTTTGTATCCAACCACAGCAGTATCGCTTAGCACCAACAGCCAACAACAAACAAACTAAGCAACTAGCTGGTGAACTAGTGAGCTAGTGGAGCACTTGGCCATTAAAAAGCAAGACATATTTCCCTCAGGAGTTGGTGGAAACCAAAACCAGAGCTAAAACTGTGAATATTGTCAGAAACACGACTCCAATTGAATAATGTTGCTCTGTAATTGTAGGATGTAGGAATATGATGTATAAATTGGCAGTGGCTAGCTAACACAGTCACCAGATCAACTTTAAGAGGAAATAATATGTCAATGTGGTGTTTACAGCTTAATTCTCACATTTCTGTCAACTTGGCTGACAAAATTGCAACACAATGAACTTGAGTCTTGCTCATTCTATTCAGATGTTATACTTAGTGATGTCATTTGAGAGCCTACAGTGGAGACCTTTTTAATCGAATATTTGCTTGGAGTTTCTCTTGGTTTGAGATTCTGTTGGTGGCGCTCTTGTCTTTGTATGTGCAGTCTTGGTGACTTTGACTCATCAGGCTAACTCCCCACTTCTAGTATTTTCTCAAAACAATCTGTTGATGATGACTTCCTGTAATTTCTGCTTGCCATGGCCAAAAGCAAATGTTTGGAGTAGCATATGTATTAGTGTTATTACATAAACATGTTTTCTTGTTTTTAACCCCTTCCTGTACAGTCTTCTGGCTTGACATGTGGGACAAAGGTACAGAGGAGAGCTTGTGCAGCACTCAAGGACTCTTCCCTTCAGTAGTTAACAGGATTAGGAGCTAATGCAATGTGACGGGAGGTGTAGAGTATGATAGGCCAGTCAACACATCCGGTTGAGCATTGATCAGCATTGACCACACTGTGTTTGGATTCACCATTTCCAGCAGCTTATGTAAGAGGCTAGGAGATAATTAGACTAATAGTGTTTGCAGGTAGAGAGCAAATGGCTGCACCAATAAAAAAGATGAGTCTGCACAGAACGACTTATGGACTTGTGTTTCACTTTTGTCCAGGAAATGAGAGGACGTGAATATGCATCAGGGAATATCTTCTAACTTGATGCAGCCAGTGACAAAATGACAGTAGAAGTGGGGATAGGACATGTAACAGCGGCAGTTTTTAATTGGTTTAGCAGGTACTTCAGGTGACTGTATGTCACTACGAGGCGATGAGCTAGAGTTACGTTGTCACTTAAGCAGAAACACAGCATTTCTCATTTACTGAGATTCCGACCAGAGAAGTCAGACCACTTTCCAAAATGTGTGACTTACATGATACTGGTTATTATAATTTTCTATACGTTTTCTGCACTGGAGAGAAACAACTGAACACCAATGTAAAAATGTTGATGAGGAGAAGCCCGCTGTCAAAGGACATTCAATATATAACTGCCTTTGAATAGAAGTGGGCAATATGGAGAACACTTTCTGTCATAGTAAATTTAATTCTATACCCCAATCACAATAAAGTTTGTGATATTGTAAATTTTCTAGAAATTGAGAGACAAATAAAAAAGCCTAAATACTAAACACAAACTGTCATTTTCATCAATTTGATGCAAAACAAGGACAAGGACTTGCTTCGTACCTTCTGTGGCTCTAATAAACATATTTACTACATTTCATCTAGTCAGTGTGGGAGTTACCTCCATATCACATTTTCCAACCTTTATCAGCCCACTCTCAGTGTGCAGGGCAAGTCATTTTCAGGGAGGCTGTGTGATGTCTGGCACTTTCTCCTGTGCGCTACATGGCCTTCAAAAGTTTCTCCATCTTTCCAATTAGAACTGCCGGTGCCCAACTTCTGACAGCGCTCATAAATCCTGATCTAAAGTATGTGCTGACTTCACCATATGACGAACCTCTCCCTCCTTTTTTCCTCGGCTCATAAATGTGCAGAATGGCCTGTGTCAGACAAGGTCAGTGTCAGCTGAACATGGCCACTGATAAAGCAAGTGCCCATTGGTGTATTCAGGACAGGAATGTGCAATGGTAGAACAAAGTGGAACTAGAATAACAGAGTTCAGCCATTGTTTGTACTTGTGGTTCACTAGTTAATGGAAATTATGTGAAGTCATACATTGTATGTTACATGCTACATGTTCAAAATGTTTCATAGATTGATGTCCACTGTGGGCTATGACTGAGGAGGGGAGCTTATATAAAAATGTTGGTTTGTAATGTAAACCTGCATTAGTTTTTGGCTGCACAACAAGCTGTAAACACAACATTGAGATATTGTCACATTATAAAGTTGATTTGGCAGCAAACTGTTTTTTATGGTTCTTTTGGTATTTTTTTATGTATGTACTAAAAATAACTCAAATTTGAACAGTTTTGTTGTGCACAATAGAGTCATCCATTTTTGCACACTACTTTGTAGCCTTTCTTTTAAAATACTAAAATGTGAATTGTCTCAGCGGCCATGATAAGTAATTATCTGTGATTGTATCGGCTGAAGAAAAATCCATATTGTGCATCCCTACAAAATAATGAGCTTTAAATTGTCATGCAAGATACAACAATTCCACTACCCACGCTGACTATGTGAGAGAAGCAGTGTGCTAATGATCTCTAAGAGAACATAAAGCCTGAAGCCCAAAGCAGAACTGAGGATGTAATCTGTCCTTACTAATGAAGGACCTTAATAATACAATCAGTCACACATCACTGTGTTGTGGTGTAAACACACAGCATTTCAGTGCATGAATGCTAACCTGTCTGCTTATGTGCAAGCACTGCCTGTGTGACTACATGAAGCTTTGTAAATGGAGACAGAGAGGGGAAAGAGGCAGCTGTGTGCTTGTATTTTTTCCTTTTGGTCAGCACATCATCAGTGCCAGGCTCACACATTCAGTAAATGGACTAATTTATGGCAGAGCCACTGGCTCTTTGTGATAAAGAAGACATCCAGCAGCAGTAGCTGTGGCTGCCCAGTGGGTATCCAACACAGCTGGGTGTCTGGCTCCGCTTTACACATTCAAACACTGCTCTGCTTCTGTTACTTGCTTTATTGTAAGGATCGTTTTCCCCAGTTACTAGGGTCTGGTCTAGATGTAATTTAGGAATTCCGTAAAAGAATTGGGATGACATCAACTTCTAATGAATTACTTTTGGAATTTAAGGTAATTCCTAAAGAATTACTAAGTAATTGTAAATACTAAGTTATCAACAAGCATGTATTTTCAATACTAGTTGAGATCCTAGTGTTTAAAGGGTGGTATTTCTATAGAGTGATGTGGAATACAAGGAATCTAAAATATTTCCATTTGGGGTGTTATGGTGGCCTGGGGGCTAAGACTATAGACTGCAACATCTCTTGTTTGAAAACTATATACTATCCATTTATTCCAAAAAAGCTATGTAAATATGCTATGTATAGCATATGTTAAAGGGAAAACAGACAGGAATGGAAAAAACTAAATGGATGTTCAGGGTACAAAAGGAGCCTGTAATGTCATAATCAAAATTAATGAGTGTACTTTGCACACTGTTGTGTAGTTTTTTTATGCCTTTCACAAAGCCTGACCTATTTATTCGCCTTCGGAACCACAAAATGAAAAAGAGTTCATTTATTCCTGAGGTGTGATCAGGTTTTAGTGCAGCCTCAGCAGGGTTGTGTTGTCTCATTATCAGCCTCTGTGCACAGTATGTACAGTAAGCCACATGGCCACACAATATTCACTACACCACTTTCTCGACATAAGGCTAAACTACAAGATCCCTGTTTACAACTGAACAGGAAATAAAGATAAGACTACCTTTGTTCTTAAGCCTTTATCATACAATCATTTGGGTAAACAGGATGCATACAACACACATCTCTGTCAGCATGTCCTGTTTCTTGTCTTCTTCTCATTACTACAACCTATAAGACTGCAACTTACACTTTCTTCCTGCAGTGGTATATATTTCTGGTGCAACTCTACAGAGGGCTGACTGAGTTATATGCTAACTGCATTAGCATTTAGCAGATGTAAATAAATACTATGGCTGAAGCACCTATGATTAACTTTCTGTACTTATACCTCCTACTACAGCTCAAGTGGGATAAGTAGCTGAAAGATGAAACCTGGGATCAGCTTTCTCTGTCAACTTTATGTTATTCTGTGTAATGACTGATTCACTTTAGGGCAGGGGTCTCAAACTTAAATTAGCTTAAGGTCAGTGTTTAGACTTCCATCAGATATTTCATGATTTAAATCCAAATTGTATTATTTCACTAAGGCAACATTCTTGTACGGCTGCTTAGACTTTTAAGGTTTAAGACCTTTGGCTTCATTTGTTCAGTGGAATATGTTTGTAGAAAAACATGTTGACCATTCTCAAAGTGAGGGATCCAAAAAGTATTGTTTTGGTGCTAAACTTCAGTATTGTATTGGCACTAGTAGCCAACTTAAAAACTCCAAACAATAACCACCCTTAATCAAATATGATATAATCATCCATCTGAAGCAACTTGCAAGATGCATCTACATAATTATAATAATAATAATAATAATAATAATAATAATAATACAGTAATACAATAAGGTTGTAACAGTAATACTAAGTTATTGCTATTTTTTTTTATTAGTATACCAAGCAAGTAATATTTGAATCTTAGTCCATACGACGTCCATACTTAATAATCACTGGTATTTTCTTACCTTGGAGCTGTCGTCTTGGGAACGCTGGTAGCGTTTCCAGCGGCAACCATAGATCCCAGTGACAAAGGACACAAAGACCTGCTTCTCATAGACCTGCAAGGGTTGGTGTTTCACCATGCTCCTTCAGCCTCAGCGCGCCGCCAGTCCGTTAACATCCCACACAGGACTGGGAACCCTGAGGAAGATCAAAGTGTTACTGAACAGAACAAGCTTTCAAATGATTAGCTCAGTCTTTGTACATACAATTACATTTTTCATCAACATTCCAGATCACGTCATGTTGTTCAGGTATATTTCCACAAAACACTGTGAATATGTTGATGCTCCTGGGCCTTGTGTGCAGTAACAACACCTGTGAGAGGAATCACCACACTACTCAATAGTGAGTCATGTCTGGGACCGACATAATAACATGGTATATGCTTTACAGTCACAGTCTTAGGATGTCTGACAGCTGAAAAGTGGCAAATAGGCAGGTAAATCTATCTATGGCTATGACTAGATCCTTTAACAAGAAGAACATGAGTAAATAGGAAAGATGGAATCAGTGTGTTGCTCTTAAACTCACTTCTGCCTCAGAGAAAAGCTTGTTGCCTTGGTGGCAGGTAAAAATGTCTTGGCACAGAAGATGTTGTTTTTCATGGCTCTCTGAAAGAGAGTATCTTTTTTTTGTACTTTTCTTTTAGCATTTGCAGATTGTTTCTGTATGGAGTAGCTTACAGACAGAAGTATGGAATTGCATAATTTTAGTTCATATAAGCTACAGTATTTGTTATTTATGTAACGTCTTGAAATAAAACCTCATGGCATTTCTTTGTATAAAACACCTCGGTGTCCTTGGTGAGTGACAGTTCCTAAGATAATGCTGACTTTCAAAGTATGATTTTTTGTTTTTTGTTTGTTAGCAGCATGGCTCTATCACTTTGGTCCAACATTTCTTTAGAGTGAGATATCTTGACTACTGGATGGTTTGCCCTGCAATTTTCTACACAAGGATACATTGGTGATAGTTGGTGATCCTCTGACTTTTCATCTTTTCAATTTGCCCATTGTTTTGGTTTGTGTCCACATACCTGCAAAATTAATCACATTCCCATCAACTTCAGCTGTATTTTGTGTTTAGCAAATGTTAGGATCAAGCGGTAACCTTAGTGACAGGTGGGTGCCATAACAAGTGGCTAGCTGCCTCATTTTTCTCACATCAGCCACTGTGCCTAAGTAAAGCCTCACAGAGCTGCTAGCATGGCTATAGAGTTTTATTTTATACTTTTTGTTGGACTAAGTAGTAAAGATACTTAATAGCCTTTCTGCCAAACTGTAATTCAACACCTCACTGTGCAGTTGGATGAAAATGAATGTAGTTTGTTGCCTCAAAGTATCCATTTCTTCCAGTTCTTTGTCATATACTGTACCCCCTACAACAGAGCCCTGTCATCACAGCCAACAGAGTCATCATATAGAAGCGAGAGGGTCACAACATCAAAGCGTTGATACGACCAAAACTGATAAAAAAGAACGGTAAGCACAAAGAGCTCCATGCTGAACGCTGTTGTTTACCCCAGCACTGAGGAGAAATGTGTCGCTCAGATGAAGGTGGAGGTGGATGAAGGTGAGCAAAGATGGCAACTTCTTTTACCACGCCACCACATTTTAATGGAAAAACACAGTTGTGCTCGCCATTATGGACAAGCCCTATAATGGGGAGCAGCTAACCTCTTTTAAGTCATTTGAACCAAAGTCAAAAGTAGACACGGAAAGAGAGAGGTCAACCTTCAGGCTGTTAAAGCAAGCAGTAGCACAGTTCTAAAAGAGACAACACCTTCACCGGGATTTAGTCAATGGGTTGAAAAGCCTCCCTAGAGAGTGAATCCCACTAGGGGGCAGCTGCACACAATTTATGAAAATGGAACCAGTTGGTGCTGTAGGCACCACTGTAACCCCCGCCACGACCATGTGCATGGACCAGACCATGACGAGGAGGTTTTCAATATAGAAAAACACTCAACCCCCTGAAACAGAAAATAACTCCTGCTGAAAACTCAGCTGAAATAAAATGTCTATTTTCTTTAATAAAAGGCAGCAATGAACAGCAATTTCCTGGTCAGATAAAGAAAGTGTTTCCTGGTCAATGGTTCTTAACAAAGCAAACTGCTCCTTTGTCCTTATCTCTGAGCAGAGAAATTGACAACATGACAGGGGGACCAGGCTAAATTAGCCTGGCTGTGTCTGTGTACATCACTATCACTCTTTCCATGTCACTCAATTTTCTAAGATTCTAAAAGGCAAATATAAAAAGCATAGGCGGCGCTATTAAGAAGCTCACTGAAGCTCACTTCACAAGCTACCTCACATAGCTAGTAGTGCTGGCAGCATCACACACTACACTGAGTTCATCTGCCATTCAGTATGCCCACGTTGATAATCAAAGTAGGTTAGTTAGTTAGGCTGTCACTGTCCAGAGATCAGTGGGGAAGCTTTACTCGTTACACGTCACTCACATGAGTACACCATGCAGAATACTAGCAGTGAACTGTTCCAGCTGATTTAGAGTCTATAATTAGTGATCCGAATAGACCTTTTTCACAGCAGCCATTTTAACATGAAATTGGGTAAACACAGCTCTTACCAATGATACTATTTAAGTTTTATTCCATTTTAGCAGAGCCTTTCCAGTGCAGCACCCTGTAGCTTCCCCATACCCAACGCCATGGTACTGCCTATGAGTGAAACCAAATCTTGACTCACAAGCAGTTTCATTGCAAAACAATGCAGTGCTTTGAGCTAAATGCTAACACCGGCATGCTAACATGCCAATGTTGAGCAGGTATACTGTACTGTTTACCATGTCCAGCACCTTAAAGTAGCTTGTTATCATGCTAATGTTTGTTAATTTGCACTACACACAAAATACAGCTGAGGCTGAATGTCATTAGTTGTGCAGACATTTGGTCTTAAAGAGTTATGATGGTGCTAGATGAAAAGTTAAGAGATGATCAAAGTTATTCAGAATAATGAATCTGTACCAAATTTCATTATGGACTGACCAACTGACAGACTGACACTGCCATGGCTAGCGCCACACTTCTAGCATGGCAGCAAAGCTAGCAATAAATGAGCAATGAAACAAAGCTAATTAGTAAATTGAATATGTAAAGGTGGAATCAATAACTGATACTGCTCCCCATTATTAATGGATAATTTCAAATCTAAAAAAAAACAATTCTGACCTTGTCTTATCTCCAGTCGGTCAGTGTGGGCACCTTGGTGCAATGCTTACGGGTTTAGAGAAAATCTGATGTAGGAATGGCGTGCTGGTGCTACAACTCCCGCTTCTCTACTCTTTTTGCTGTCTGACAGAAAGAGCTAAAATTACTTTTAAACATTTAAAAGAACAACAAATCCAGCTGCATGTACTCCAGTTGCATTACAATACAATAGGCTACACTCTTGTTGGGTATTACACTACATGCTGTATAGTACTTGAGATGTATCATATTCAGGTTTTCTCAGGGGATCAGTGTGAATGTCTATGTACGATTCATTGTTAAGCTAAATCTATACAACAATCTTCAAAAGGAGAAAATTGTTATGCATACACCTTGCAGATCTGCAGCGTTTAACTGGTTATTATACAGTAACTCTCAGGCCTGAGAGCCTTCTCCTGGATTAAGAGGAGTTGGCAGATTCCCTGCATTCACATCCTGACCCCTTCCTCAAACAAGGGCCAACTGGAGCTGAAATCACAAGGGCCTTTTCCAGCTAGGTTGGCCTATTGTCTCACTGTGGCTTTCTACCGTGGTGCTATCGTCACAGAGCTGCAGTCGTCATGAGGTCGGTCCGGGTTAAGACACTCCACTTCTCTATTGCTGCATAATTTCAAGCTTCTTTACAGTTCTTAAAATAACTCCAGATAAATTGTGTCTGACACATAGCCACCTTTTCCAGTGGGTGTGAGCTCGGTCCCTAGATGTTTTGAAGGAGCGAAAGCTGTGCTGAGAACAAAGGCAATGCTCGTTGCAACACAAAATATCATAAGTAGAGGTGCAACTGTTATTGGAGACTGACATGCAAAGCATAAACTACTGTGCCTTTGAAGCAATGTCTTCAACACAAGTTGTATTTACAGTAAAACAACTGTAAGCAACAACACATAGACAATTCTGAGAACACTGTGGACAAAATAAACCTTAAACCCACACCACAAAGTGGCCATTTTCCTCTGAGATCATGCCCAGGGTGGGAAGCTCAAGTGCTGTTATCATAAGGATAATGGCATACTATTTGTTTACTGGTTGCAAGACGTGTAAATGTAAGGAATCTGAAAAATTGTTTTCATTTCACCACTTCCAGACTGATCAGCACAATGAATACAATGAATAGTGAAAATCCAGAGGGGCATCAGGCCATAGCTGAAGGTAAGAAGAAGAAGAAGAAATACTTTATTGATCCCCTAGGATTGCATGTGGACATGCAAAGGGGAGAGATGGTGGAGTGATTGGGCTGCCGCGTTACCAGCGACCCATGAGCAGCTTTCGGGGTTAGGTTGCCTTGCTC
>NW_023339763.1:21968463-22000303 GCF_004916995.1 Morone saxatilis | reverse complement strand
TGAAACTGGCACCTCTCCAGCTACCAGTCCACACTCCATATTTTGTGGTCTGTGGGACTTGAACAGTGACCCTCTGGTTCCCAAGCCAAGTCCCTACACACTGGGCTACTGCCGCCCCAAAACAATATATTTGATAACCCATTAGCTACTGTTAGACCAGGGGTTCCCAAACCTTTACATTTCAAGGACTATAATAGATCAACATTAGATCACAAACAGGACTGCACAGATGCTGTGAAATTAAATTATTTTACTTTTTCAAACTCATTTTGAGTTCTTATTTATGAAAGAGTCTTTAAATATTAGGGGACATTTATTGTGTCTGGGTTTGGTGTTCATTTATTTGTATTGCTACAGTACAGAACTACAATCTTCTCTTAATAATTAGTAATTATTTAGCACATAATGGCATACATAGACATAATGTCTATCAAAAGAACCTGACTGTTTCACAGATTATCTGTCTCATGTGCTCCTGCCAGGATATAGTGAAAGTGTCAGGAAATATGAGTGATAATAAGAAAATAAGAAAAGTTACCTACTGCAACTTTAAAACCATTTCTTTAACTAATTAACATCTAGCTATTTGTACTTGAGTCTGGAAAAGTATGGAAGTTTGAAATGTACAATGAACCCTGATTATTATACTAGATGCTGTCTCTGTTAGAAGTCCACTGTAGTTTATGATATTTGCTACCGTATACTGGCTGTAATGAGTCAGCAGTGTGCTGTATTTACAGCAGCAGGAACTGTACTGTTGATTGGACTCTCAGCTCTAATGTGCTATTCATTTTTAATCTATTTTCTATTTCTTTTAGCTTCTGTTACACTGTGTGTACTGTAGAGTCTCCCACCAAGAACTGCACTTTGTACATCTGTTATTGTTGCATTCACAGCCAGCACTTCCAAATTTTTTGAGGAAGAGAGCCCTCTATATATTACCAGGTTCACCTGTACTCAGCCTACGACAAAGCTCTCTCTTGTGGGCTTTCAGCGGGCCTCTCATTCAACTGGCTTCAGGCCAGTTTCCTCTCATGAACCTGCCATTTACCTGATAGGACTATACTACTCTCCTCACTTTCTTGCCAGCTTCCAGGAGGTAACCTGGTTACTGCATGTCGAAACCCCTCGCAGGCTGCAAGGCACCTTGTTGTCTCGATGTTGTCCATGGAGTTAGAATTATGTGCTCATTGAATAATAATACAATAATCCACTAAGTCTCAGCCAACCAACTGCCACAGAGCCATATCGGTCTATTATTAGCCTTTTATCTCGGTCACTGTCGCCTCTTTCCAGGATTCCATCGCTCACTCCTTCATGAAATTTATATATGCATGCATTAATAGTATCCTTAATCTTTCAGTGGATTTAGCCAAAAATAGAGTTTCCATTAGTGCCACGCGCTCATTATCCACACACAGGCAGCAGTATGAGGGCACAGGCTGGAAAGAAAGCTGCTGTTGAAGCCAGTGAGGTTATTTTAGTAAATGCTGACATTTTTCATCCTCCTGCACTCTCCTGCATCCATCAGGTGGTCATAAGACAAGAGGCTTGTTAAAGTGAGACCCTGTTCAGCCAAGCAACACCTGCCACTTCTGAAGCAACCTCTGATTTATTAAAGGCGATGTAAGTGACAGATAATGTAAGTGGCGCCGCAGGAAGGCCAGGGCACAGATAGAGAAGAAAATTGCTAGTCAGATATGTCTTCTACTAATCAGATTTGAAAGGACAAAAGGACAGAGCAATGTGATTAAAGTTTGATTCATTTGCAAAGATGGTGATATCACCACTAAGTTGTCTAAGACTTCTAAAAAAAACCCCAAACACTTCAGGTCAATAAATCAGCCTTAAAAGGTCCAGTCTGTAATTAGGAGGATCTATTGGCATAAATGGAATGTAATATTCATAGATATGTTTGATTAGTGTATAATGAATGAGAATGAGATGTTTTTATCTACAGACCGCCTTGCCTTCCATGGAGTCCGCCATGTTGAACCACCATGTTTCTACAGTAGCCCAGAAGGGAAAACCCGGACACTGGCTTTAGATATAGCCTTTAGCATTTTTCAAGAGTTTCGCGGCCACTGTAGTTTCTCCTACACACGTCACAGCCCGCTCTCATTCCCAGGTCATCAAATACAGACGTGAGCTAGCAATCTGCAACTTCACCACTAGATTCCACCAAATCCTACACGCTGGTCCTTTAAACATTCAATCAAGAAACTATATAGAAACAACTGGATTATATGTAATATACAAGCAGTGTTGGGCTAGTTACTCATTACTCTTCAAAAGTAATTTCATTACTTTACTTATTACTCCCTGCCAACAGTAATTAGTTACACTACTAGTTATATTACTTTTCTAATACGCCCCACAACATTGGTAATTGTGTCCCTTCAGAATTATGATCATTAAAATCCAGTTTTGTTGTTAAACTCAAAGTAATATTTCCAACCGCTGAATGTAAGTGTTTTAGTGTCCAAACTAGTTTCTGCCACGATTAAAAAAGTAAATCAAAAGATGTGATTGGATTGTTGGATTTCAAATAAGTAATATTATTATTAAGTAACAATATAAGTATATATTGTAACTAATTATATTTTGGGGAGAAAACTGTAATATTAATTTCAGAAATGTATTAATAATTAATTACAATACTAGTTAATGGGGAGAGTAATATTTTTACTGTAAAGCCACTACTAGTAATGAGTACTGTCCACCACTGGTAACCAATCCTTAATTTATGTACGAACAAACACTAACGTGGCTTCTCTGTGTCTGTACCAAAGCCACTTACACAACAGCAGCAGGTGTCAGAGGAGTTGCTCAGCAAACTAAAGCACTTGTTCAATTATTTCACAACTGTCAGTCAAGCATCGTGCAGGAAAACATATGACAACGACTGATCTGTCCCCATCCACTATGCTTTAATCATTCATAATGTATGGAGAAGGTGGGTGATATAAGGTCATGCCTCTGCTCTGTTGACATTGGCCATAATAGCATTTAAATCAATAACAGAGAATATTGATCAGCTGATCTGACTAATTGATTGAGTGGAAAAAATACATATGATTGCATTCAGGTTTATAAAACATCACCCAGTGAGGACAGATCCCTCAACTCTGTCTTTGCTCTCAAAACCAACCACAGTGCCAAGTGACAGTTACTGAGATTATATGAAGATAATCCGATGAAGTGCGCACAAACACTTACTTTACCTCCACGACAGCCTTTATATCCCGGACAGTGCTGAAAGGTCGGAAGCTCTCGGTTAATCAGTTATTTCCAGGGATGTTGACATAATGTCGACTCTTCACAGTTGGACTTTACGGATTCATTTAAGTCTTTAAAGTAACTTTGAGCGACCGGATGAGACGGACGGATGGCACACATCAGCCTTCTTTAGACCCGAACTGCAAAGACCGGTTTTAACGCAACAGCCTGAACGCTTTAAATAATAAAATGTTCTCATTAATCACAGGATAGTTTCTCCTTGAATAGAGACGTTCCTTCAGTGTTCATAGAAGAGTTAAAAACTGTAATCCGTCCGACACGGTGTGGGTGGAGCTGTGGGCACACTGCAAAGAATATTCCTCTAAACAGGTTTTACTCCAACCACACAGCTGACCTGTGTGTTCAAATGGGAACCTTTTATAGTGTGCATGGTGACTGTCAGAGGTAAAAGGACCTGAGCAGCAGGACTGCATTGGTGGAGCAAATAAATGATTTTCTAGTTATTCTAATGATTCCTGGTAGTGCCATGAGTTTTATTATTCCTAAAAACATTTTAGTATCACTTTCTCAAAAGGCACCCTTTATTAAGGGTTTATAAGTGGTCATTTATTAGGGCTGTGTATTGGCGATAAGATATGTATCACGATACCTGGGTTACGATTCAATGTATTGAAAATAAATGAAAATCCATTTGACTTACACCTTCTGTTAATCCTTTATTAAGAGATAGCCAACATTAGAAACAACAATGTTACCAAATATAAAGGACAGACATCAACCAAAGGGATTTTTCACAACCTGCCAACCCAAATTCTGTTCCTATTAATGATTTATAACCCATCTATAAAGCATTAGTATATCATGTATTAATAACTGCTGACACCTTAAATCAAAATTCATAAAACTTTTATAAAAAGTGAATTCAAGTTGGATTCATTTAAAATAATTACACTGCAAAACACTTCCCAACAGTCAATTGTCACAGGTTGATGGCTCACTTTCAATCAATAATAGCATTCTGAAATAAAGTGAAGGATTCCCTTTACTAAAGTTGCAGACACTTTTTTTCAACACAGCTTGAGGAACTTTCGAGAAAAAACAAGATAGGACTTCCATAGAACAAAATGTATGGTTTAGTGTCTGCAGTGCAAGGAAACATAACTGAAATATCACACAAAAGTTAGTTTCACTCCTCTCTGCAGGCAAAAATCTTACACCATAAATTTGGCATTATGGATATTAAAATTGCAGAGGCATGAGAGGACTGAAGCAGAGGAGATAGGGGAGGAGGTGGGAAGGGACAACTCATATGAGAAGTTATCTGAAGTTATTTGACGGTGAGGACAAATTGGTCTCATGTGCTGGAGTTTAGCGGTGTGTTGAGAGGGTTAAATCAAGTATGTTGCTGGTTTTAAGTGTGAGTGGAGATGTCAGGAGGGGGAGATCAAAGGGGGATAAGAGAGGAATAATTTCATTAAACTTCTCTGTAGGGAGGCTGTAGTTGCCAAGGAGGCCTGGCATACATAGGCCCCCCTCTCTAGGAAATGTTAGTGTTTCCTGGAATTCACCTACAGAACTACAAGAGGAGGGGGTGAGGAGGTTTGGAAAGGGGCTGGTGGAGCGCAACGCTGTGAGGGAGAGTTTCCACCAAGCACATATGAGAAGGGGGATATCAGAAGATGTCACAAATTACAATTTATTGCTGCATTTCATGATGTCTCCTCATGCAAAGTTAAATTGGATATCTAAAGACAAACACTCATACATACCTTGTTGGCATTACTTTTCAGTCATTATTCAGTCGCTTTGAAAGGTTTTAATGACTCTAAGTGGTCAGAAATATCTTAAATTGATTCATCACAAAGCGTCTGAACATGGCAGTGCTCACCTCTTCTGTTCACATGAGTGCAACTACATATTTTAAATTGATTGTTGTAAAAAATTATGCAACACTAAATTGTACATCACAATACAAGACTTAGGAGGCTGTGTATTGCCAACACCTGGCAAAGAGGTAGAGCAGATGAGTTAGGTCTTGTAGGAGATCTATTCCAGGCCCAGCACAGAGATTAACCCTTGGCTTGGGATAATTACGTCAGATCCCTTTAATCCCAAACAATTTAGCAGCGGACAGTGACGGTCCCTCAACTACAAGTTCTCTTGCAGATTACATGCATGCTGGTCCAGTGATGGTGTCACTGAATGAGAATGTGGAAACATGGAGAGGCATTATACTGAAACCGAATATAGGTCATTCCAAATCTGCTTTATAGGTTTAATTTTGTCCATGTAATTCAAGTCATCACAGTGTAACTAAAATATTTTCATTCCTTTGTGTGATATGATGACAGCAGTGGTGGTGACAGTGACCATAACCTGGCAGTAGCACTAACAGCAGTGAAAAGAGAAGGCTGCCTCTTGTTTTTATTGTTAGCTCTTTGTCGGCCTCTAGTGGTGATGGTAAGTACTCACACTGCTCAGCTGAAAGTTAGCATTTCAGCCAGCAGAGGGCACCTGCACCCACTGTACTGTTGGACACTCTTTTAAATGATGGTGAGAAGAGCTAATGTGATCAGATAATGCCACATGAATCTGTTAATATGGTGATAAAGATTTTTATTTAAATTAATTAACATGAAGTTTCACTTTTTTTGTCATGATGAACAGAAAAGGCCTAAGGGAGGGCAATTAGGAATATGGTAAACAGGAACAGCGAATAAATGAATTAATCAATAACAAATAACCACTGTCAGAGACATTCAAATGACTAAAATAGGAAGTTACCAGGCTGGGGAAGTCTAACAAAAAGTTGCATTATGGGAAATCTAGAGTTTTGGGAAGAGTCAGGTTTTTTAATATGTCTTCAAAGCCCACTTTGTTTACTCCTTTAAAAAAAGTTTCATGTAGTTACTGTAGTCAAAGTGCGATGTAATAGAGACATAAGATCAGGTTCCTACCGTACCTGACATGCATTGAATAATACAATAGTATGATAGTTGTTGTGCAACAGACTTTGAAACTGCAAAGCTAACAAAAGTAAGAAACAAAAAGCTCCAATTATTTATCTTTCCCTCTAAAGTATTTCATCATATCATATCTAGATTAGAAGTGTGCAAAAACAAGTAAAATATTCATACATATAATTAAGCTTTCTTGTATTCAGCAAAAAAAAAAATCATGCCAATGGGGTATGCCAGTTTTGCTTGGCTTTGTCTTAAATTAAGACACCAGGCATTTTAGAATTTTTTATTAAAACAGCTGCTTCATTTCCAACACTGGGATAAGACTACTTTCTCTATAAAATAAGGAAAATAATCTTGCAAACCACTGTTGGAACTGTTTGTAATAGATTTACAAACAAGTGTCCTGCTTCATAGAGGATTAGAGAAGTCACAGAAATATAAACAAATCATCTTGAATTTAACCTATTGACAGATCTACTGAAGATATAAAATCTGTTTCTCTCCCACCTCTAGATTTATTGTACCTTTTTAATGCTTTAACAACAGATACAGAATTTGTGTGTGTGATAAAATGTTCTGCATGTATGAATATTTTTCCATCAGGCCTAAAGTGCATAACAACAGCTAAAAAGAGAGCAGGAGCAGTGTTATACCGGACATGCATCCGCTCCTTCTGTAACTTCCTGTCTTGTCCTGCCTGATCCACCTCCAAACACAGTGTCTCCCAAGCAGGGGGGGGGGGTTGGTTGCACAGAGAAGGAAGCTTTCATGGGAAAATATGCGACCATAGCATTCTGTTCCCATACTCCATTTTACATATCAGATGTATACATACTGAACTGACTGTATTGACTATTTTTAATGGATTCATTCCAAATGTTTCTACAATACTGAATACATCTGCAGAAGTTACTGAACAAGGACATTTTTCTTTGGTACTCTGTTGTTGTGGAGGGCTTCAGTTAAACTCACACAGACAATAACTGATAGTTATAGGAAGGATCAGATAGAAACCCCAACAGATGCTGTCTGTCTCTCTACTGTGTTCAAGGGACCAGCACCAAAATTCCTCTCAGCAGATGTATCTGTATAACTGGGCTGCAGTTTTCACAGTATCACATACTATTTGCTGCCAAGTTCACCATAAGGTGTTCAGTCAGGTAAAACCACTTCTCTGACACAATCAAGGTGTCAGTGGTGGTGTTTCTTATAACACTGAGGTATCAGAGATGTAGTGAGGCTTGAGGCTATGTTATTGTTAGATGGAGTGATATGGTTTCAGAGAACATCTTGCTGTGTGCTGCGTTTACTGTATGTCCCACTGCAGCTAACATAATGTGACCGGATTTCAGGCATCAGTGTTTTAGATTATTTATTTGAGTTACTTGTAACTTGTTGTTTTTCCTGGCAAACAGTGTATATCTAACAGGAAATTATGCATATCATGATTTTGTTTGAATTAAAAAAATTTCCTGTCATTACTAAACACTTTGACAACCAATGGGAAGTTAAGCTAAAGCATTGGCTTACTGATTTCAAGATGCTAAAATACAACAAGGTTCTTGAGGGATAGGCCTACTTTTACGCCTTTGTTAATTCACTTTAAACCTCTGGATACGCCCCCCCCCCCCCCNNNNCCCCCCTATGACGTCTCAGATCTGGCTGGCAGAGGTGCAATTACAGGGTGGGGGAGGGAGGAAAAAAAGGGCAGTTAAAGCACTGAGACAACAATAATATAAAGATCATTAATTAACACTACTTGTCAGCGCCAGCACACGCCCAACGGAAGGAGTAACACTGAATGCCAAGCATTTTTCAAAGTTGGTTTTGCCTTGTACATGAGTTTAGTGATAATGCAATGATGCAATACATATCCATTTAAAATCAGTTTTACCACCAATAGTGTATTCTATTGGTAAAACTGGCTTATATACTAAATGGGAAACTATCATGTGTTTCAGTGCACAGTGAGTAATGAGGGGTAACTTTGTTATGGGTCACTGCAGGTGTCTGAGTGCTCCAACAGGGCTATCATTTCAGGCTTTAGGACCTGGAGGGGGAGGAATTTTTCTCCCACTGCCCCTGGATACAAGAGGGCGGGACCGGCCTTGAAATAAGATTCCACTGCAGAGATTTTCATGCCCTGACAACCGGGCATGACAACTACTGCAACTGTCTCATATAATTCTGACCATACATTAACTTAATCAGGGCTGTGGGATCTATCGGCAAGCAACTTTAGGACAACCTGCTGAATTATTGAAAGAGCCTAATAAGGTAAGATATAAGTACTGGGAGTAAGGGGGGAAGGGAGAGTATGCAGTGCACTGTTCAACTGGTGGGAAATGCCCAGGCATGTGAGAAGAGGTCAGATCTGTGATATGCAGTTAAAGAGTCCATTGGGGATTACAGCAGTGCGGATCATTCAGGAGTTGTTGGATAGGTTTTAAAAAGTATGAAAAATGAAGAAGAAAAAGTCAAAGTATGTTGCACGAAATTAGAAAATCCACAAGAATTCAGACATTTAGGGAGTTGGCTGCATTCAGTTAAATAAACTATTCGTATACAGTGACAGACTCAAAAGTAATAGCTTACAAAGGGCATTACTGGAGTGTTCTAAACATTGTGAAACTGGTAAGGATCTATAAAAGTTCTGAAGAGCATGAATAAAAATACATACAAACCAAATTTACCAATGTTAGTCACTGGGTCATTTAAAGAAACAGAGTATGATTTCAAAATGTCAAATGCAGTCAGTGTTACTTTTCAAATGCCATTTAGACCACATCATCAGCATTTAAGAAAAATATTCATCCCAATTTATTCTGTTCTAAACCTGCTAGCAACACAGAAAATAGTCATCTTTAAGTACTATTTTAGAAATAATGTTAAAGACACAGTTTTAAGAATGATGAAAAAAATATCAACTTTAAAGATCTTTAAAAGTGATCTTTTCAGGCACACTGAGCTCCGTCTTCCTCTATGGGCCTGTAAGAACATGTCAGGAAGCTGCTGAAAAGAGATTCTTGATGCATCCTCCTCTCTTAAGCAGGCTGTGGTTTCCTTAATCCATTTCATTAAAAGGCTGAGACATGGCCATTTTTATAGTTCAGAAGATCTTAACTATAACTGTAACTGGCCATATGCACAAAACCTCCTCTTCTTACGGCTCACAGCTCCTCTATATACGTGGACTGGAATGAAAACCTGACATTGGTTGTGTGTGAGTCGGCACGTGGTCACTTCTTCCACATCATGAGGAACCAATCAGCTTCAACGAGACTCATTTCTCAATACAGAATTCTGAAAAGTCTTCTGTGTTGCCAACACATGAAGAATTCAGAAATAGCTGGCCAGTATTTTGGCTTAGATACATCCTGCAGCTGCCTACGTGGATGTTATGTAAGCCTTGCCTTGAGGTATTGGCAGAGATCTAATTTGAATTCCATGGGCTCCCCCAGCTATTATCCTCAAAAACTGCGTAGTAGACCCTAAATATGCTGCAAAATGAGTTTGTAAGGTTAACAAGATATAACCCAGACAACATTTTGTCTTTCTCCTTTGGTCAGCAGATTAGTGACTGATGTTTGTCCTCATGTCTTTTCATAGGTTTTCACTGATTAGCATTACACCATGTGGGTGACAAACGTCGTAGCCCTGGTCTTCCTGGCCACTTCAGCCTCAGCTGCCACCTCTGCTTCAGCAGACAAAGTCCTGAGTAACCACGCCACCATCCTGGCTGACAACAGCGCAAAATTGGCTTTCAGTCTCTATCAAAACATGGCTAAGGAGAAAAATGTAGAAAACATCCTCATTTCTCCTGTAGTAGTGGCCTCCTCTCTGGGTCTGGTTGCTCTCGGGGGCAAAGCCTCAACTGCCTCTCAGGTCAAAACCATTCTGAATGCGGATAAAGTTAAAGATGAGCAGCTGCACTCTGGTTTGGCTGAGCTCCTGACGGAGGTGAGCGACCCAAAGACCCGCAATGTCACCTGGAAGATTAGCAACCGCCTGTATGGACCCAGCTCCGTCACCTTTGTGGATGATTTTGTCAAGAGCAGCAAAAAGCACTACAACTGTGACCACTCCAAGATAAACTTCAGAGATAAGAAGAGTGCTGTGAACTCCATCAACGAGTGGGCGGCCAAGTCTACTGATGGCAAACTGCCTGAGGTCACCAAGGATGTAGAAAATACGGATGGGGCAATGATCATCAATGCTATGTTTTTCAAACGTGAGTCTGTGCAGAGGGTGTGTATGTGCAGTGTTATTCCATTAAATGCTTTAAAATAATTGATTTTTTTCCTCAAAGCTCACTGGGATGAGCAGTTCCATCATAAGATGGTGGACGACCGTGGATTCATGGTTTCCCGTGGCTACACCATATCAGTGCAGATGATGCACCGCACAGGTAGGTGGAGACAGTCCATGTTCAAAAACAACATTTGTCAAACTTGAAGAAATAATTGACATTTTGGTACATATCTGTAAATAAGTGTAAAAACTAAAATTTGATTCTTCTTTTTTTTTTTTACGGTGGGTTAAAGGTCCAGTGTGTAACATTTAGGAGGATGTATTGTCAGAAACAGAATATAATAGTCATAGGTTTATTTTCATTAGTGTATAATCACCTGAACATAGGAATCATTGTGTTTTGTTAATAATTGTTAATTTAATTAACCATTTTTATCTACAGACACTGTTTTTGCTTTCCATAAAGTCCTCCATGTTCATCTGCCATATTTCTACAGTAGCCAAAAACAGACAAACCAAACACTGGCTGTAGATAGGGAATTTCACGTGTTTCGTGGGTTTCCTGGCCACCATAATTTCGTTAAATTTTGTTAAATACATATGCCAGCAGTGTTCAGATAGTTGGAATCTGAAACTTCAACTCTAGATACTACTAAATCCTACACGCTGGTCCTTTATATTAAATTGCAAATATTTGTAATACATTTCATTTGTTTCCTCAGGTCTATTTGGCTTCTATGATGACAAAACCAATAAGCTGACCATCCTGAGCATGCCTCTGGCTCATAAGAAGTCCACTGTGGTGTTCATCATGCCCCACCATGTGGAACCTCTGGAGAGGCTGGAGAAGATACTCACCAAGAAGCAGTTGGATACATGGATGGGCAAGCTGCAGCAGACAGCAGTAGCCGTGTCCCTGCCCAAAGTCAGCATGGAAGTCAGTCACAACCTGCAGGTAAAAGATGAGCAAGAGATTGAAAATGATTACACCCCAGTCTTAACTTCTGCGTTAACTACGTCTCTTATATAAACTGATTTAATTTTCTGCTCCCCTTAAGAAACATCTTGAGGAGCTGGGCCTAACAGAGGCCGTGAACAAATCCAAAGCTGACTTGTCCAACATCTCTGGGAAGAAGGACCTCTACCTGTCCAGCGTGTTTCACGCCACTGCCATAGAATGGGACACTGATGGAAATGAAATTGACACTAGCATCTTTGGCACAGATAAGCTAAAAAACCCTAAACTGTTCTATGCTGACCACCCATTTATTTTCCTAGTGAAGGACCAGAAAACTAACTCCATCCTGTTCATTGGAAGGATGGTCAGGCCGAAGGGTGAAAAGATGAGAGATGAATTGTAACCACGTGTTGACCTGAGTGTCTAAGTCAAATGCCTAACTGTGTGTGTGTATATATTTTCTACTGCAATATGCGGAGAGAAGTGGGGAATGAAATTATGAAAAATGAAATCGCATTCCTTTACGTCACATGCCGACAGCATTCCACAATACACGACTGAAGACATGTGTTTAAACATTTTTCCTGTGTTTAGTGAGCAAAGCATTGTGCACAATTTCATTTTTATTTTGAAATATTTTATATCACTATGAGGCTTTTTTGTTATATATTGGCAGGTCACAATACGGACTGAAGACTTACATTAAGTATGATTTCCCTGGTTAATGCCTAAAATGTAAATGCACATATTAGTTTAATGGCAGGGAATACCTGTGAAATATTATGAAAAAATTATTTCTGTTGTCAGGTCTTAACAATTTTCATAAAAGGTGTTCAACCATTTTACTATTGGAGAGATTTTATGGTGCTTGCTCTTGAATTTAAGAAAATATGTTTCAGTTTGTTTAGTTTTGTACCTTTAATATGTTAACTCCAAGGATCTTCACCATTATCTGCCCATTCTTTGCACTGCTTTCCACCACTAGCACAAGACTAATTTTTTCTTGGTATTGATCTACCCTCAATGCACTGGTCTAGACTGGCAAACCAACCGAATTCAGTCTGATTTGATAATAACGATTGATCGATCGATTTCAAAATATGTTTTAGACTGTTACAAATTTCAGGTTTTTGCAATAAAAGTGTGAAAAAAACAAGTGGTGGCATGTTTCTTTGTGTAACAGAAGACTCTGGCTCTCTCTGTCTGAAAGTCTGTTTGCAATAGCAGTTTGGCCTTGGGCAGGTCTGTTGAAGTCTGGCCTCCAGTGGGATTTTCCAGCTGAATAACATGAGCAAATTCCAGGGAGGGTGATTGTGTGACCTCCTGGACAGCGCCACTTCAGCAAGAAACGTGATAGAGTTGCAATGGTAAACACTACATGGTAAACATAGTATCTTCATTATTTAGACATCAACAAAATATTTAGGTATCCCACAAACAGATGGGTTCTTGATCTACTGAGCAAGTAATTGCCAAACGCTATATCATCAACCTCCCACCTGCTTTAGGTTTACAATGAAACAGTCAGTAATGAGCCAACGATTGATTAGCATATAATAAGTATTTTATGTTTCAGGGTATCCTGGAACCTTTTTTGAATGTATCACACCATCTAGAGGACACTGGATGTATGACAGAACAGTGATTATTATTATTATTTTTTTTAAAGTGATTGTTTTTATTTCTAAAATATATTCCTTATCATAAGACTTAAAAAGGGGGGAACAATGATTGACATAAAGTTTATGAGATATACGCCTTTATTGTGTCTGACCTTGATCCATAATTAGTCAAAGCACTGCATTGCTACTTACAGTAGTTAATTCTCTTTAATGATGACAGCCTGCTGTAGACAAACCGGGGAGATGCTTCTATGGCGTGTTTGCAGTCTTGTACCTAAACTCCTTAAAATGAATTACTGTATGCAGTTCATCAGTCAACTACCTTTGGGCTCTGAGATACAGAAGCACGGAATGCAGGACTGCTTACAGATCTCATACGCTGACTATATTTGTTGATCTTTTTTCTTTATAGATGGTTGTATTACTACTGATGTACATCCCGTTCTGCCTGTGTCATGATCTTGAATGCGATATTTATTGACAGTGATGTATGCTTGTTGTGTTCCTCTTTTGCTGAGCTGCATGACAAACATCTGTCATATGATTGCTGATGTAGAAATAAAACACTGAACTGAAACTATTTCATACTGTAATGTACATAGGACGTTTTTAAATTGCAGTTTGTGATAAAAGCTGCGGGTAGGTAATTCCTATAAAAATATTTTTTGTCAAATTTGCTGAAATGTTCACTGTACCCTGACAGTAGTATGTGAGACAGATAATCAGGGAAAAAATCCAAGTTTCTCAGGTTTGTTAAATGGCATAGCAAAAATCCACTGGGCCTGAACGAAAACATCCATTTAGAGCCAGGAAAGATAGTTGATTGTTGAGTCTCATTCCCAGGAAATCAAATACAGACGCTTTGTGACCCTGAGACTATCTTCAAGCTTCCAACCCAAAGCATCTTCATATCTTTCTCGCCTCTGGTTGGTTGTTTTTCATCCAGGTCTTGTGAATTCTTGCCAAATGCCATTAGGAGCACTAGAACGAGCTGGAGGAACTAGATTTTTTCACAGATGTTCTGTCTCATGTACTACTGTTATGACATGGGGAAGATTTCAGCACATATGACAAAAAGTTAGCTAATAAAAGTTACTGACTGCAGCTTTAAATAGGCTAATCCAGTGGTTTGAGTAGCTAATGCGCTAATAATAATAATCATACTGAATGTCACCATGGGACAGATATAGGCCAACATATCTAAACATGAACTAAAATAAAACATAAAGGGCTATTTGAAATTACATACATGTTAATAGAACTTCAACTGTAACACAATTAGTAACCTACAAATTAATTTTGTGGTTAATTTTAGGATAAAATTGAGTACAAATTAAAAAGACTCCAATTTTTTCTATAATTGCACCAATTGGCTGCACATAGAATAATAAATGATATGCAGATGACTTGCAGCCTTCCTTGGACTGCCACTAACAGCAGTAAGTTCCTGTTTATCGCGGTGGACTGGCTGTTCGTCGCTCGTGAGGAGGAGGGCCGGAGGAGTGCTCGTGTTGTGATGGGACTACAAATCCGTTAGTACCGTCCACAGCCTCCTCCTCTTCCATCATGGCTCCCTCGTTGGACAGGCAAGGATACTGGGGGCGGCCGACCTCAACGCTGGACTGGTGTGAAGAAAACTATGTCATCTCTTTTTACATCGCGGAATTTTGTAAGTAATATACAATTGCGTCTTTTACTCTAAAAATGGCGAATGTGTGGTTCGTTGTGGCAGAGTGTTGGGGTGGACAGTCAGCGTGTACGCACAGTCGCCCCGGAATAACGTAAACATGAAGTAGGAGCTGCGGCTCTAACAGTAATGTAGTGGTTTTAACGTTACCGTTGTTAACGTGTTAGCTCGCCTTATATGAATAGTAGTATCAGCTAAGTGTTAGCATTAAAACAGCTAGAGTTATAACGTTAAATGAGGATAAAGGGAAGCTTGTGCATGTAACGTTAGCTAATCAACCTGTCGAGCTGTTTTGCATACAGCTTTACTGTAACGTTAGGTTATTATGCCGCCCTGCAGAGCGTTAGCTAGCGTTATCATTCACACGTTATTACAATTACCACTCATTAGTATTAACGTTAAGTCGACTGTTTGCCCTCATAAGGTGCACAGCATTACTCACTCAGACACCATTTGAAACTTGATAATACATTTCCTCCATACTATCAGGGTGCCTTCTTGCTTTGTCTAACGATAAAAACTGGTTCCTCAGGAACCATTATCTTAGATTTAAACCTTGTTAGTGTCAAAAAGCTGCCCTGTCTGCGGGACTTCATGCATACATTACATATCCACCAGCTTTTACTAACGTGCAGGGACACAGAGTTCCCTTCAAAGACCTTCAGCCAAACTGCATTAGACAAACACTGAAAGTAATACTTTCAGTTACTCATTATTGTGCAGGCAACTTGAGCTCTTGGAAGTGAACTAGGCTGTGTATTTGTCTTTCAGCTGTGAGTCATAAACCATACACATTCACTGGGCGTTCACTGAAGATAAAGTCTTGATTTTCCCTGTATGTTAAGGACCTTCCAGGTGCTGTAGTCAGTGGTGCTCTGGTACTAAGTGATGCAACAGTTAGTCTAGGTATACTCAAGCCACTTGGGTCAGAGTTTAGTTCCATTACCGACATTACATCCTCTGTGTAATTTGTCAATGTTAATAACCCTTTGTAGTGGGAAACACTTTATTTCATTGTCCTAAAAAGTCCTACTATAAGTCGTTAGTTGTCATTCATTCATTCATTTCACTGAAACGTTACTAAACATTGGCACTGGTGTGAATGCAGTATGTTAAGGATACTGCCAGTTGAAGCTTTTGTTTGCACAAATGACACACGCTGGCCGAGCCACACATTTGTTGTCAGCCGCAGAAGAGTTGTTTGGCATTTAAACGGTGATTCAGGTTACAATGGTTGGAATGTGGCATTGTTCATGTGGAAAAGAGACACCAGCATGGTTTTAATCCTCACTTATTTTTTTACTTACTTTTGTACATGATCTCTCTCTGTAGAATATCAGCACATGGTGACGGTAGAAGGCAGACACAGAGCGAGGTCATAAAGAGTCGGCCACACAGGACGTTTGCAGTTGTCACTGAAATGTGAAAACAGTGCTGTAGTATTCTTGGTGTGTGTGCATTTATTATCAGTAACCAAAGTCCAGACATTTTGAAATGGTCACTGTAAGGCCTTGTGGAAACGCCTTGGCTTTTATCAGACACATGCAGATAAAGGAAAAGTCTCATGTTCATGAAAATACCAGTAAGCAGTGTTAGTACTACTTCACATCCTGGTGAGCGTGATAGTTTTCCACACCTTTGGACATCACCACACCCAAAAGAGCAACGTTGGTATCAGAGTTTGAGCTCTGCTTTCTCAGGTTCTATGTGGGCTTGAGGATGTACTAACAGTATAGTAAATAAACAGCTTTGGCCTAGGGGAGGTTTACACACAAACCTAATAAAACACTGACACCAGTTCAAACTTAGGCCACTTTTACAAATAAAGCTTAAACGTTTAGCTTGAGGCAAACTTAACAACAGTTGTTGAAGTTTCTCTTCCACAGTCCAGGTTCTTTCAGTTGTTTTCAGTTTGCTACAACCACACTGTAGTTAAGCTTCTTCACAAACAATTAATACATTTTTCATCTTTTAGCTCATTTATTACAAATGAGCGGGACAAACAACTGCAACACAAAATACACACATTATAAAACAATTAGGGCTGCAGCTATCAACTATTTTCACTATCAATTAATCTGCCTATTGTTTCTTGGTTAACTGATTAATTGCTTGTCTATAAAACATTAGGAGACTCTGAAAAATGACTTATCTGATGATAAATAATGAGGTGATTAATAATAATGTAAGCAGGACATTTTTATAATTGATAGTCTGGAACGTTTGTGCCATTCCTGCTTGAAAAATGACTGGAACGATTAATTGATTATCAAAATAGTGCCATTTGTTTAACTGATTACTCGACTAATCATTGCAGCTCTAAAAACAAGAGAGAAGTCCCACTCGAGTCCACCCATCATTCACCATTTATCACATTTATCCAGTATCTGTGTCTCTACAATTGCCAACCCAAATACTGCAATGTTACCAGTTTACCAGTGTAGTTACAGTGACAGGTGCACAGTAATTCTAGTATTTCAGTGCTGTGAATTCTATTTAAGCAATACAATAGAAAATGTATGTATGGTTGGAGCCCACATAGCAACAGAGGTGTGTGCACTAATCAGGTTTCTGTAATAAGATACCATTCATTCTATGCAGATGCCTATAGGTATATAAACTGTTGGACAATCTCCTGAACACATAAGGAAGTGAAGGCCTATGTTGCATGTATTTGAATGCACTTATGCCTGCATTAGTCTCTTTTATGCACTACATTTATGTTTATGTGGCAGCCTTTACATTCAAGATAAATGTACTCTACTGAGGAATAGCAGTTTTGAATAAGTAATCTTGAATCTGTTGTTAAAATGATCACCACACGTAACCCAGGGTGTCCCACTGTACTCTCACTGGCATTCAGAGGCACTCAGAGGTGTTCACGTATCACACAGGTCATGCCATTTGCCTCTAATTTGCCTGTGTTGTCTTATTGAACAGGGAACACTGTCAGCAACCTGATTATGATTCTTCCTCCTCTTTGTGGGGCTATCCAGACGTTCCGTGATGGCCTCGAGTTTCGCTACGTCTGCTCTTTTCTCGGATTGGCAGGTTAGTCGGTTGAAACCACAAATTTCCCCTGAAACTACTGACGCCAACACAGCTCTTGTTTACATATCGTAGTTATTGACAACAGCCTTTCCAGTTGTATAGTATTTGCTGTTAAAGCCGTCAGTCGTATTACGTACACATAGGAATGTCTTGACTTCCAGTTTGATGTTTTGTGTGTCGCCCAGCTGTTGGTGTTGGTTCCTGGTGCTTCCACATGACGCTGCTATATGAGATGCAGGTGGGCTACAGTGTTGTATTCAAATCTTAATATATCAGCAAAAGTGTATACATAATCATTTCTTGCTGAAACTACATGAATCAGACTCCTTGTTGCCTTGAGAAGTATCTGTAATGGAAATATGAGGTCAAACTTTTGCTGCCTAATGCGATGTTAAGTTATGCTGAAACAATGTAATCCTATAGAGATGTATTCATTTGTATTTCCTCTGTTTTTCATTTACAGTTACTGGACGAGTTGCCAATGATTTACAGCACATGCGTATTTATCTACTGTCTGTAAGTGGCTCAACATTTTGGATTTGTTGCTCTTGAAGCACTTAACACTGATGGTCACTGAGAACATATTTAGTGTGATTGTGGCTGTAAAATGAACCTGTGAACCCCGTACTGGTCACTTGATCCTTTCCAAAAAAGGAGAGTGTGTCATCTTCTTGTTGTGCTAGATTGTTCTGTATGTAATGGAACTATTGATTCTAAACTGGACTGTGAGTATCTCTTTCCACTTGACCTCTCCACCCAGCATATTCCATGCCATTAGAAGCAGTGGGTATACTTCCCAGCTGACCATCGTGGCCAAAGTATCAGCAGCAGCGTCTTCTAACACATACCTGTTAGTAGTTTACATTAGGAGTCTCTCTCGTGGAATAAGCCTCTTTTCTCTGCTTCCTGATGTAGATGAAGTGTTTGTTAAACCATCTGAAGACTGATCACTGGTTGGGAGAGGATTGGCTGTGCACACTGCCTCCTATAGACCAGGCCTTGGTTCTTATATATACTGTATATATATCATTTGTTGCCAATCAGTGGCCACCTTACATTACGTGATGTGTCTTAAACAGTCTCCACAGTGTCAGTCGCCATGCGTACCTGGAATATGTAGAGTGGAGAGGGAACATGGGCTACACATATACCTTTCTGTTATTTGCTCTCTATTCTTTATGGTTATTCAAGCTGAGCATGTGAGCTAAACACATTTGCTTCTTTTTCCAGATATGAATGCTTCAAACAAGAGCATGGCATCAGCTTATTTCCTATTGCACTGCTATTAATCTTCAGTGTCTCAGTCACTGTGGTGAGTATCCACTTTAACTGTAATGGTAATCACTTACTTAGAACCACATTGTAAATGAAGAACAACATAACATCACATGCTCTTGAGTAGTTTCTGTATGTATGTTTGCAGGTGTACCTACAGTGGAAGGAGCCAGTCTTTCACCAGGTAAGGGAGTGCTCTGCTTTATGTTCACCTGACTCGGATTGTTCATTGTTTACAATTAGGGCTCAGTGTGCCTTAAGTTAGTGTAAACATTGGGCTTGCCAGCACAGCAGGCCACTCTCCGTCTGAAAAAAACCCCATTTCATATCAACACAGATGTGCAAAAAAAAACATTTATTGGTATTTTACTCTTTGTTTCCTTGCTGCTTATACACTTTTAGCATTTAAAAAATCACAGATGCTAAGCCCGATGCTCAGAGCAGAATTCTTAAATCTAAGAAATCTAGCAACCACATAAACCATTAAAGATAAGCACAGCCACCTCTGGGTTATACCCAGTGCTTGTCTGTACCTGCTCAGTCTCACGTTGTGTGTGTGTGTTGCTTTACAACAGTTAGGACAATGTGACAAAGCTGCCTATGTTTACTCTTTGGAGCTGACTTTGTTTACTAATCACACTGCTCTATGGTGGTTCATAACAGGACTGATAATGTTTTCCCTGTAGAGCCAAACAAACAAGTACATAGAGTTTGGTTCAGATCATTTAAATGTAATTTTTCCTATTCCTTTAATAATCTAGTGCCTCCGATTTATCTTGGAAAGCACCTGTCTAAGAGAATGAATTTATAAATCACTAAATTATATAAACTTTCATATTATCACTTGCTGATTTTAATTCAGCAATTGAAACTGTGGTGCAGTGGCAGAGCGAGTTGTCCTCTAATCAGAAGATTGTTGGTTTCGATCCCCGGCTCCTGGTGCCACACGTCTAAGTATCCTTGAGCAAGATACTTAACCCTGAAATGCATTGCTGTGTGAATGTGTGTGAAAGGGTGAATGTGGCACGTAGTGTAAAAAGCGCTTTGAGTGGTCGGAAGACTAGAAAGGCGCTATACAAGTACAGGTCCATTTACCTACACGTACGGTATTTACAAAACATAAATGTATTAATAGTTTGTCAATTTTGTTATATTCTTCTTGCCCAACTGTGTTTCAAAGCAATAGTATTTGATTTCTTCTAGGTTCATGTTATGGTGCTTAGTTTTGCTGCATTGGATGCAGATTTTTCATTGTTACGTCGGTAAGTTTGCCAAGGAGGTGTGTATAATGAAAACCATTAACATATCAAAGAATGCTGTTCTTCACGTCTTCAATGAGCTAACAACGGTTGCCCTTGGTTTTCTTTGTTTTTGTTTTCATTGTTTAGGGTTACCATGGGCAGCCGCTGTGTTACCTCCTTAGGGGTCTTTATGTTAGGCGCTTCTGCTTGTTGAACTCAGACATTTTTCTGTGAACATTAAAGGTGGGAGTATTTTTGTTGGATAAACCTAAGGGTCTTGCTTAAAGCTTAAATTTGGATTTGGGGGGCAAAGTTGGTTCTTCCTCTTTACAGCAGTGTGGTGGAAATTTCAATCAACTTGGGTATGTGGCATTCACATTTGTTAACTGTAATGCTTTGTTCTATTTTAAAGGACCAAATCAGGGGAACTAAAGTAATGTCGATGCCTGGAAATGAAGCGTTATTTAACTTTTGGGCATAAGAATCTAACCTGAGGCCAGTTGTGTAGGGAGAAGTTGGCATTAGAGTGGTAGTTTCAGTCCCCCCTGCTTCCCCCCCCCTCTTGTCTGTTCAGGCTCAATCAGCATTGGCTCTTTTCCTTTTTCGTGTTTTTTCGTTTTGCACCTACAAAACGATTTTAGTTGGTTGCATCACCCCATGCATCACTACACACTTATCTTAAATTTATCTAAATGCATGAGGCTATGTTCGGTGTTTATATTTTGGAACTTTAATATGCATCCTCTTCTGGAGAATCTCATACTGTATGAGATACAGTTTTTTTTTTTTGTTATTTAAATTGTTGGGTGAACACTTTTTTGGCCTCTCAGATCCAGCAGACAAACGCTTCCCCCTGGTGTTGGAGTAGTAACACAGTTTCATGCCTGGTGGCACATCTTCACAGGCCTTGGATCCTACCTGCACATACTTCTCAGGTAAATTCCCTTAAGTATGTTACAGGAGTCCTCTGCACTACGCTTTATTGTGGCGAGTCTTAGTCATTTGCATTGAAATCTCATGTTCATCTTTTAGCCTGCAGATCAGGTCAACCTACCTCAAGTACAGACCAAAAGTAAAGGTATGTCCAGCCCTTCTTCTTTACATATTGTAGCTTTTATTTAATTGCATTCATTAATTTATTCATTCATGTATTTTTCTTATCTTATCTTTACTTTGCTCAGTTTCTTTGTGGAATTTGGCCCACATTGCACATTGAACCACAGAAGACGAGCTGAAAGAGGATGGTGACTGTCATATCTAGACACCATCGGCACAGGGACCTGCCAATGCCCACTGCTGGGTACTCAGCCCACAGCTAGGGGACAGGTGGACCCCAAGGCACCACCCCAGGGACCCTTCGGTTCTGCTCTGTGGGGATTTACTAAGTACAGTATAGCACTGAGTCCAGTTTTAAGAAATGGAAGATGTTTTCATTAATCATAATTTATTAGACTAGCTTTTCTGTAATTTTATTGAAGTGTTATAATTTTATTTGCTCATTCATTCTCAATGCAAATATGATAATTAATATGATAGTCCACCGCAGTGGTAAATGTTATGGGGTTATGAATGTTATCTTAATTTGGGTTTGGGAAAAGGGAGAACTGTCATTGATTCAGAATTCACATTACCACACTAGCATCTCCTAAGCCTAAAGACATTTACATAGATCCCCAAACTAAAGTATAACTAAGATTTTTGCTAACATGTAGTTTTTACAAGTAGCTGAGGGATCTCTACTTACAACACAGTGTTGTCATATCTCTTTTCAAGGAGTATCGTATTGTTTTTGGATGTGCTCACTACAAATGGCATAGTAACTGCCAGCTAGAAAATTAAAGTGATACTGTGTTAGCATAAATTAAAAATCCTCCTTCATTTGCATGGCCCACGATGCCTTCAAGTTTGAGGACAGAAAGTGGGGTTCCTGATCAGAACATGCCAAGACTGGAATTATTAATTTCTTGTTTTTATTGCCAAAGTTGCTGGTTTGGGACAACTGTCGTGTGATGTGTGACATGTTTTACCTCGTTCTAATCAAGCAAGAGATGCAGTGCTTGTAGTTTTGTTATACAACCTCATTACACTGAATTTTCATTTTGCGTAGGACAGGGTTAAAGATCTTCATCTCAAGTTGCTGTGGACAGAGAAATGCTTTAAAGTGACACTGCATACAAACTTTGCTCTGTGAAGGACTAGAATTTTACAGCCAGCTCCCCAAGGCCACAGGGTTTGTTATGTTAAAAAACCCTTTTTTTTTGGGAATTGTTTGGTCTGATCAAGCACAAATAATGCAAACATGCAGAAACATCACTGGAAATGCATTAACTCAACCTACCCATAGTCTCTCTCAAGCCATTATCCGTGTCAAGATAAATGTGTATAATACAGCTAGCTTTGAGGGCATTGCGAGTTAAAATGCTGATAGTTGAAACCCAGCGGATGAAGCCAGTTAACAAAGACAACCTGTTTAAGAGGAACATTTCCTATTAGTAATTGTCAACATTCAGTCAAAGGACCAAGAGAATGAATGGAACATGTCTGAATCATTGCATCTTCATAAGCTGTAGGGAACAGGGTACTACTAAATATCTGTTGTCACCTCATTCCTTATTAGAAAAATACTTGTTTTAGTTCAGACATAACTTTATATACAGGTTAAGACTTAAATGTATCCAACAAAACTACTACTTTTTTTTATTACACTCTTATTTATTAGTCCTTTTATTATTTCAATTATCTGCTCCATGGCATCTAGGTGAAGAGTCAAATGGCACATACACCTAGGGTGATATCATTGTGAAACAGTCCATGATACAACCACTAGGTGGCATAACTTTCCAGATTATTTAAGACATTGCCAAGCATGCCGTTGTGCATTGAAGAACGACTACCTACCTACTGTAGAACTTTTAGGATCTTTGCCTCAGTTTTCAAGTACTGGATCTGTGGTGTGAAATGAAGGGCTTTTCATTTACAATGTTTGTTTTGCTACTGGGAAAATGTGAATATGTAATGGTAACAATATAACCTGGAGCTTAAAGTAATTGCGGTAAATTAGAAAATGCAGAACATTATTGTTGTATGCAGATATATGTATTTGTGTGGCCTCCTAAACTGCAGACAACACATACTGCATTCATATTTCATTATGCCCACATGCTGTGTCACTAACCCTCATGTGCTTAACAAGTTCGTGATCATAGTGTTACAAACTGTTATAAGCACAATGTATGACAGATAAGTATTAACATTGCTCATATCTCTGTGTGGAATCTTCAATATATGTTATTATCTTGAAATCACTGCTCATTAGTAGAGGTGAGCAGTTGTCAAAGAGGGTGCCTTATTGTTATTCTTGCAGTGTAACCTAAGTTGCCTTGATGTTCGTGATTAACCATTCAAATCGTTCCTTGTGTTGTGCAGTGTGCCTGTCCCCTGATAATAAGCAGCTAAGGCATCAGGAGGAGAAACAATAACAGCTTCTAATGCGAAGTATGTGCCTGATTCTTTGGCCTTCCATTCATTTCAAGTCCAACATCTTAGTTACAGGTTGTTCTACGATGTTAACTGTAATTGATAATACTTGAGGTGAGAAGAGCAAACTGCCAACGTGTTTGGTAAACTTTGGTCATGTGCCAGTCATTAATGATGTCCTGTATTGTCAAATAAAAGAAAATGTGTCAGACAATTTGTCTGCAGAAGAACTTTTCTTTGTCTTAGTCCCTTTTTTTTGAAACAATATTTCACTTAATGTTTATAACGGTGATTATTTGGGTGCTGCTCAAAGCAGCCATCCACAACAAATGTTACTTATGAATTCATCATATCAGGAAATGTTGCGTTGTCAGGAATATGAATTCAATCATGTGGGTCCCAGCGTAATGCTCCTCTTACTCATGGATAAGGGTGGTTTGTTTTTTCTTCTGTATTTGAGATGCTGGCATTTGTAGACTGGATTCAGATTTTTTATTTCTCTTACGAATGTTTACTTTTAATGTTTTAAAATATGCAGGAAAAGTACTGCTAAATGGATTCCAAAGTACCTTATGAACATTTACCCAAATACTGTAGTTACATACATACATCTGTAATAGGCTACTAAACATGGGTCATTTAGAGCTCCAGTGTGTAGAAGGATCTATTGACAGAAATAGATAGAATAGTCATTAGTTTATAATCGCCTGAGAATGAGAATACTTATGCCTTTATTACCTTAGAAGATTTTTATCTTGGGGCGGCTGTGGCTCAGAGGTAGAGCGTAGTAGTTGGAGTAGTTGTCCACTATTTGCAAGGTTGTTGGTTCTATCCCCGGCACCTCCCCCTGCATGTTGAAGTATCCTTGAGCTTGAGCAAAATACTTAACCCCAAATTGCCTCCCGATTGCTGTGCAACAGTGGTGTGGAAAATGTGCGTGAATGAGGGTATTTTCTGTTTGATGAAATGTGGCACGTAGTGTAAAAGCACCTTGAGTGGCCGGAAGACTAGAAATACAGGTCCATTTACCATTATCTACAGAATGGTGGGTCAGTCACCTTCCATTGAAGCCGCCATGTTATATCACCATGTTTCTACAGAAGCCCAGAACAGAACAACAAACAAACACTGGCTCAGGTTTTTTTTGCGTTTTTCCCTGCCACTGTTGTCCTGACGCTACTAGATGCCACTAAATCTTAACATATCACAGGTTAAGATTTAACATATTTTGATGTCACATGGGTAAAATAATATGCAGAAAATAAAAAATAAATATAGTACAGTACATTTGAGAGAGAAAGAAAACAATGTAGACCATTTCTTGGTAATGTTATGAACATTTGTGTATTATTTCATTCATTATTTCCCAATTTAACTCCAGTACAATGAGCTTCTAAAATTATAGTTTTATGGGTTGAACTACCAATTAGAATAAAAACTACTGTAGTTAAAATGAGCTTCAGCTACAACATTAATAGTAATGTTATAGTAATAATTAGATATTAGATAAAGTTCAGATATATATGCTGTGAGGCTAATTTATCCTCAGCAACTCAGAAAATTTTAATGTAGGCATGTATTTTGTGTGATAGTTGCTGCTTTTACTTAAGTAGAAAGTCTATACTTTTTAATGGCAAATTTTTAAGAACCTTTATACAACCTCTTTGACCCTGGTCATTGTAAAACCATTACCGCAGTCTGTTAAAAAGGCTATTATATCATAGAACCTTTCCAAGTCCAGGTAAAGTGTGATGTTGAATGACCTTCACTAAGGAGCCATGGTCATGATCATCCGCACCACAACTATCTGTCTGTCACTGTCCTCAGGAAATGTGTAAAACTGTGTTAGGACTGACGCCCAACAGGGAATAAAACCATACTGCTTCTTCCCAATCTTCACCCCTTTTGAACTTTCCCACATATGAGAGTGGGGTGACAGTTGAGACCAGTTTCATGGTTGACTTGAATAAAACCTTACAGAAAGCCATGGTATGCTTTATTAAACAAATAGCCACCACAACTTGCTCTGTGTAAATGGAGCCTCCCAAAATGAAAGGGTTGTTGTAACTGATCATTTTGAGAGAAAACATTACCATGCAACCCACTTTGTGCATAGAGCAGGAAACACAATGTTGCATCACAGCAGACCATAAAACCACAGCACACAGAAGGCTTGTTCCAGACTGAACCTGCTTGTGTTGGACACGTACATCTCATATGTCATCTGGATTTTTCATTTAAGGATTTTGTTTCTGATTTGCTCATTCAGTCTCTGGCTTCTTGGTTAGTCACATGAGTTTGTAACAAAGGTGATCTTCTACAGAAGATGAAGATATGCTGGTTGCTTTGTATGCTGTACAGTAGAGCGTGTTGGGACAACACTCCCAACATGTCACAAAGAGTGAGCATTTAATGACAGTAATGTGAATATACTGTATGGTTTAAAAGTGTAACTCTTTATGTAGACACATGCTCACACAACTGCAATACTTGATTAGTGTTTCTAATCAATCACTTATTTTGATGACATCTGCCGACCAGACAATTCCGAATCTGTTTTGTTTTTCAAGTCTCAATAAAATACCTCAAATATAATGTTAACATAACATACTCACACTAGATGCACATAGATGACAGACCCTCAATCTGAGAGGATGTTATCTCAAGAAATCTTCTCTGAGTCATGTGTTTAACTTTTCAGTGTGAAGATAATAAAGACTTTATAGTCAATCAATGGTCAAACTAAGATCACTGTTTATTACAATCAATAAAAACGGCCAACCCTATTTCTTCCCTTGTAGTTCCAACTTCTAAAAAATGGGCTAAAAGTTCAAATATTCTATTCCTCCTTTTGCCTGCAACCCACTCAAGGACCCCTGTTGATCCCCAGAGTCCAGTTTGAAAACCACTGGCCTGAACAAGCAGGCACCAGACTATATACAGGTGTTTGTCTGCACTAGAAACCAGCATATGTATTATACCGTAGTCAGGCATTGTCTTAATTCAGTCAGCGTTAATGGCAATTAGATCTAAATCCTTTCAATATGTGGGGGCAAAACAATTCCAACATCTTACCAGATGATGTGATGGTTTTTAAAAACAGGTCTTAAAACTTTTTATTCAACAAAATGGAAAGAGAGGAGTGAATATATTTAGTATAGTATGTGTATAATGAGTTATAATGTATGTACTATAATACAATTTGCTGTCAGTAGTCCTTATTGGTGATATGGGGTCAGTTATTTTAACTTCTAGAGTTCTTATCCTGGTTCACAATTCAATTTCAGGTGTTTTATTTTGTGTTTCTGCATGTCCATGTTTTATATTGGCTTGAATTTTGGTGAATATCTGAATTTTAATTACATCTGGATCTTGTGTGGTATGTTGTTTTAGAATGTGCTGTATTCTGTGATGTGGTATTTTGCTGATTTGAATACAACTTGAGTATTTCTTGTTAAAGTAACTTTGTAAAGTTCATTGTACTAATTCCATTCAGTTAATTGGACTCAAAACTAGTAAGTATGTTACAGCATTTCTCTAAACTTGTTTAAACAGAATTCATCTGAATAAAGTAAGAACAACCTAAATTAGTCTTCTTTATACAAATGTTACTACTTAAGTTGAATTTATTTTTATTTTTTTCCTTCCGCTAAATCAAATCATAACATTCTAGTTCTGATAACTTTGTTGTGGCTACTCACTTCATTTGAAGAAACCGAATTAACTCATTATAAACAGACACACATCTGACAGTAGTTAAATAATTTATTTAGTTGAATGCTCTCAACTGAATACACAACATTTCAGTGTTCACAGCTCTAGGAAGAAACCTTAATTCAACCCCCTCAATTCAATGTTTCAATCCAAATCCAAATGGGTCTATGAAGCACAGAAACTTTTTCCATCCAATTTACTCATTAGCCTCCTTTGTAAATATTTTGGACAGTAAGGATTATGATCTGTGGCATCCGTTACACTACAATAAAATAATTCTGCGTACTCCATTGCATTGTAAAATTACCTGTTGGTTCAAGATCCAAGAAAAATCTACCAAATTTCCCATATACATGCATATACGTGCAATTTGATGCCAGCAATACGACAGTAGAAAGCCTTCCTGGAGCAGATGCACCTGTAGCTGCTTGCAGGAGAGGGGAACAGTTTAGGGAAGAGCTTGCTGTGGCCTTCAAGATTGATATTATGCTCTATTATATTACACTGCCTCCTCCCCAAACTGTTCCCCTCTCCTGCAAGCAGCAGGTTCTTATATTCATACCCAGCAATTAGGGCAAATCTATTTACTCTAATTACTTGATTTAGAACACTTTGTTCAATTTGATGTTTTCATACATTTGTGCAGCCTTGAGTAACAGTGTCCATAATGTTACACAATGAAGCTGGTGAATTAAATGTCATACACATTTATGTTGCAAAAACAATGAGACATGTTTTTTCCATGTGGCGATGCAGAAAGTGTGAATAACTCACATAATGCACAAACATATTGTAGAAAAAACAATGCAATCAAACTAAATAGAATAGAACTAATATCAACAGGTATTGTATCATTGTTCATTGATTTGCACAGTCCAAACAAAATGACAAGTGAATCTGTCCAAGATCTTGGAGCCAATCCAACCTGATTCTCGCGGACAATAGACACATGATGAGTTTTAAAGGGAAATCCTGCAGGAACCTTATCTTCATTCACTCATTCATTCCACTGCCACCAGAGCCACTGCCCCCTCTTGGGTTGCCTCCAACTCATCCTGAAAAAGGAACACATGTTCAGTGTTTTGAGTCTAATTGGACAAATAATTTAAATTATAAAAAGAATAATGATTTAAAAGAAAAGATTAGGTCATCGTCACTGTTTAATGCAATTGTCAAGTAAAAGCAATATCAATAAAGGTAAATATGTTCCATGTATTAGTTCTGAAATGTGGTGTTACACTGTACTAACGTCTCATACCAAACTGAGAATACAAGATTATTTAGGCAGATCATCACCCTCAATTTCTTCCATCTAATGAGGAGAGAGTTCAAGTCTGGGTCTTCACTTGTTTACTCAAAATAGATAGAGATCAGTTTACAGACTTTTATCTTGTTTTCAATGCAACAAGACATAATGAAGGCCATTCCAATCATGTCAAACCCCTTTGATTTTTGTGAGGATCTGGACTCACAGAACCTTTCTGAGTCTACAACTTTGTCCTTGTAGTCAAATGGAGGTTTATGGACCAAATGCTGACGACAAAGCTAAAAGTGACGAAAATCCCCTATTCTTTAGGAAGCAATAGGAAGGGATCTCTTTAAAACCATTATGGACAGGAGGAATAATTACACCAACAACTCTTTACGTGGATATACACATATGTGAGCACTGCATTAAGATACTTGAAAACCGTACCCCTATCTGAGTATTATAACTGAATCTCTGTAGAACTAACAGTAAAAAATAGTTAAAAAGACACAATAGACACACAGCAGAAGGCAGTTTCTAATTTCATATTCATCAGTGAGTTCTCTTTGAAGAGTATATGAAGGTATTGAGCTATTGATATGGGAAAAGGAGAATACAAAAATACCTTGCAAGTTTTCTGATGAATTCTCCTTTAAATACAGCGGTAGGCCGGCCAGGGCTGCTGTTCTAGCTGCAGTGATGTTTTTGTCCTGTTCTACATGTACCTTCAATGAATTTAAAGTACTGAATGTACACATGCAGCTGCTATACAGGCAAGGTAAAGGTGAAACTGTGGAATACTGGCCATGGTAGAGTCTGTAATGTCTCAGTAACTGCATTTTTAAGGCACTAAAAATAAACACACCATTTGCATTTCCACATGATTCAGTACGTACAGTAGAGTAAAATTAAGTTTGTCAAAGTCAGGGCAGTAAGCTTGTTTTTTTGTTTCAGTTCATGGCTTTAATTTACTATTACTCTTTCCACCGACCGATTGAAGAGGTTTTTCTTGCCGACTTCACTTTTCAGTCCCAGAGACCTTACATGTAAATGTGTATTAGCTAAAATATTTTCATGGTTGTTCTCTCTTTATTGTGGTCTTTAGTCGGCTGTTCCCTCAGTGCACGCTTTAACGCCAACTAACCGAAAAAAACAGCATGTGACTGAGTTTGAAAAGCATGGGAATATTAGCTAACAAGCTAAAGAACTATAGTTGCTTTGTTGTTGTTTTGTTTTTTTACAACTTTAACGTAAAACTTTCCACAACTCAATAACTTGAGTATAATAACTCCTTGACAGTCAGGATGTAATGACATCTTTCAGTGAACTGTAACATGGGCAAGTTTAGACAAAGAATAATTTTCACATCCATAGGCTACAGCACATTCCTCCCTGGGTTTCATACGTAAACAGTGTTGTGTTAAGGCAGCTGCTGCTGAATATTCCTTAAGTGCTGCAATGTTTTTGCTAGTTACTGTATATTTCCAACATGATTTTAGCATTCGGTATGCTATAGAAACACAACTGTCATCCGAGGATTCAGATAATGTCAATTTGCTGTTCACACATCAATCAGGCTTTGCACAGATATTATAGTATAATACACACACATTGTCGATCAGAGTATGTAGTATGTTTTTCCCCCGAACTTAACAGATCATACTTTAACCTTGTAGGATTTGTGCAAAAAACACACATACATTCCATATTTGGCATGGCTTTAGGACTTGTTTGACGCAACTTTATTGGTTTATTAAGAAAAGGAGGAAAACACCTCTTCAATGTGGTGACCAGTCTCCTTCCTCCTTCAACTGACTGGCATATGATATGAAATACTCTTTTCTTTTCCTTTTCACTATAAAACACTAATGGAAAGGTTTGGACTTTAGTATTTGCCATAAACCGTATAGTTTTAAATAATTTCCTTCTTATGGTAATTAATGATTTACATTTGTTCAATCCTTTCATTTAGTTAGAGCATGCAATGTAATTTGCACCATGTGCATGCTGAACATTTTGGGAGAGATCTATGACTTTAAATCATCACAGGTATTGCGAAACATTCATGTGAGTCAGTGTCAAGCTGTGTGTAATAAAGTCCTAATTGGAGTCATTAGCAGGTTTTTTCCAGTATTCACATTTCCTTTGACTCAGTGTATGTTTTGGATCTTGTTGGCATAGAGGTTTGGTCTTGGTTCAGGTGAGTGTCACCGCTGTAAAACTGGGCGACGCCTTGTCAATAGTGAGCTGACTCATGGTGGGAATGCCCGAGTTGCTGAAGAGGCTTAGCTGAATGAAAGCACCTACGGAAAAGCTCCTGGTTCTTGCGTCACTGCTGAGACACTTTTCGTTAGTTGGCATACTTTGTGTTTGTAAATCTTACTGTAAATGTGTGGTAATTCAGTGTATTTTAACCTTCATGTGTTGTTGGTAGTTTTTACTGTACGCATGAAGGTGAAGACATACATTGTATAAGATTATCATCAGCCCATCAACATCACTAAAAGCTAGCCATATTAGAGAATGTATAATCACTGTTAATCAAACCAATCTAATATGGAGTTATTGACTAACTACATCTTATCAAATACAGATCCACATCCTGATATATTCGATCAATTTGATACCAAAAAGGTTGAGAACCACTGATACAGTTAAGCTTTATTTTCTTAATACTAATTTAGTCGAGTTCCCACCATCGTGTTGTCTTCTACTAATGCAGGTTTTTAAGGGGATTAGGATTTCAGTGCTCAAAATAATGTAGTAAGGATGGTCAACTACTATGATGGTGTGCACACCTTACTATTAGGGAAAACTGCACCAGAATGTTAGCAATTCACATAGAACAACATTTGTTGGTTAACTTGTGAAAACTGAAAAATATTAAAGCTGCTGTAGGTGATTTTTATATAAAAAACTTTTTGTCATATTTGCTGAAACTTTTTCTCCACTTAAATCCTGATAAAACTGAAATCATTTTATTTGGCCCTGATAAATTTGTCACTGCAGTTGATCAGTTTATTGGACCACTACGCACTAATATCAAACCCACTGCTAAGAATCTGGGTATCATCTTCGACCAGTATATGACATTTGACCTTCATGTTACAAA
>NW_023339763.1:21968224-21968363 GCF_004916995.1 Morone saxatilis | reverse complement strand
TTTGTGAAGTACAAATGGCAGTACGATGTATTTGGGATACTCAGGTCTGATTTGTTATAATTTATCCTGAGGGAAGCATAAATATCTATGACAAACCTTTGAGCCAAAACTGCTCACTGAAAACTTTGATGCTGGTGGT
>NW_023339763.1:21960305-21968150 GCF_004916995.1 Morone saxatilis | reverse complement strand
TTGTTAAGATGTTAAGACCACAATGGTTCGTATGGTTATTTTTCTAACTTTCTTGTGTTGCATTTTTTTAATGAATATATTTGTTGCAATGTTTGATGTATCTATTTGAGACATCAAATAAATCAAATAAAAAAAATATATCATAAAAATCTTTAAAGGATGTTTAATTACCTCCAGAGTGAGATGATCTAATTTGGGCACAAAATGGACATTTAAATTGATCTGAACTGAAGTGGATTCAATCATTTTGAATATTTAGTACACAAACTTGCTAGTCAAACTTAAAATGATTTTCCAGTATTTTAATTTATTGATCAATCTGATTTCTAGAGTTGTGAGCCGAACAATCAGCAGTTTTGAAAGCCGAGCATTGCATTGCACTCTACTGCAATACACTCGTGCAACCACCTGTCTACTGTACATCCTTAATGTGTGTCAGTCAGACAGTTCTGCTCAAGCTTGCAACATTCTGGTCTTGTGGGAAGCAATGGCCACTGACTAGTGCTATGTTTTGCTACTAGACTGTTGAATAGTCGTGAGGTGTGAAGAAGGAGGAACCTGAGGTTAGAAAATGTCCAATAGAGTGTTGAACATGTGAAATGTTAAAGTTTCATTGTTTTGCTTTGCCTCAGAACACAGGACACTGTGACTGAGTCATACTTGCCTCTACACGTCAAACCACATTGGTCCTTGACTTCAGTTGATTTATTGTCTTTATCCCCAATATCATTATCTTTTTACATTTGGCAGGATTTTTAGCTGAGAAAGAAAGAATGGATACAGCAATAAATCAGCCACATTTTTTTCACCTCGCAGTAAAGATATATAAATAATGTATATATGTGAGCCAGAGGGCCTATCTAAGTTTTTAACCCCTCAATTATCTGACATCATAAAATGACGCTGTAATGTTCTGTAGCACTTTAAATATAAAAATCAATTTCATCAGTGGGAACTGTTGGGTCTCTGTAAATAATTTTATAAGGAATATGTTTTAGATCTGCTCCATTTTAAATACAGTCCTGAGATATTGTTTGTTAGGATTTGCTGCTATACAAATAAAATTTAATTGAAAGTTGAAATGAATTGAATCATGGATCCAGCTAAAAACTAGACACACAAATGATATTCAGTTATGTAAAATGGTTTATTAGCCAGCTGGTTTCAGTAATAATTTATGTGATGCTTTCTTTGGCACTGTTGTTGGTGCAGGTATATCATGGGCCCCTGGGCCTTTGGGCCACACCATTAACGGTCATACATACATAACTAATTTGCATTAATTAGTTCTATAATCTCCTCTGATGCTGGGGAATGGTTGAACGTGTTTGGTTTTGGAGCTTTGAAAGGACAATCTCATACCAAATCAGTACACTTTTTTCTGCAGAAAAGATGCAGGAGATTGGGGCAGTGTACTGTATACTAGATGATAAAATATCTTTACTAAGATAAAAAGTGTTCCTAAGAATTTTGGGCCAGTTAGGACTGATTTCCTACTCTGAGAAATTTTATAAATAAGGCTTGGTGTTTCTTTGAAGAGACATTAAAGAAGACACTGTTATGCAAGGAGCCACCTTGCAGTTCTTGTTGGGACAGGAGCACTCGCACATAACTAACAGGTGGTCCCCAACGCAGCTTTGCATACAGCCCTGTGTGTCAGCAGCTGCACATCTTGAAGACAGACTGACTTGCCTGTCAAACACGAAGATGCTTTGGTTGACTCTTCTGACTCTTCTGATGCTTGGCAGAACTCCTGTCACGGCCTTGCCTCTCAGAACCCTAGACCTGCCTACACAAACCAATGCAGGACCACCTGAAGCTGACCAGGACTTTGCAGAGGTATTTACCCGGTTATACATATGTGCCCTGTAAGAAAGCATTAACAACAGGCAGATGGATGTACAGGTCTCTGTGTTGGGATAGTGTGGTTTTATTTATGGGAGACTCCACCCTGGACAGCTTTATAGCCCCACTACCTTGACCCGAGTGGAGCTTTGCTAATGTATGGTTTGATTTGTTAGTTCAGTTAAGTGCTGGGTTACCCTAAAAGCTTTGTAAATGGCATTATTGTTGACCCACTGATAGGATCTGTGTTTCTGTTTCCAGAAAAATACTGTTTGTAGAATTGTTTATGTGGGGAGACACTTCAACATAGAATAGGAATATTGAAATAAATCATTTTATTTGTGGCGTTTCACATAGACAAACATTGAGGTATAATTGATTATTTTTTACTAGCATTTTTCCACCTGACAATTGCTGAAGGATAGTTTGTTTTCATTTTTTCACCACTACAAAATACAACATCAAAACTTATACAGAGTTATAGATGAAAGTAACCATATAAAGTAGGAAAGCTTATAGAATCATACAATTGTTAAGGATTAAAGGTCAACAGCCCCTTTGTTTGTGGATTAAAATGTATCTTTATAAATACAGTGTATCTCTTTGCAATGTACATCTAAACCTACGCCCTGTGTTTCATCCTCTAAAATCTCCAGTAATCCTTTCTTGATTCTGCTAGAAGCTGAGTGGCTGCTGTTGTTCATTTTACTCTAATGATATTACAGGTACACAGCTTAATCATTGTGTTGTCTTACACAACTTTGATCTTTCACAATGATGAGATAGAAAAATATGGAAAAAAGTCTACATCATAACGTAATTGGATTCATTTCTGCAAATTCTGCCTCTGTGAAACCTCAGCTGAAGTAAAAATGCTTTGATAAGGATTATTTATGAGCTCTTCTTCTGAATGTCTGCCACTTGGCTCCACTATCAGTGTAACTATACTCACTTCTCAAGAAGACAGTCATTATTGTGGTCACATATAGTGAAGATACAGATAACTGAGATAACTGCAGTCAAAATATGTGAGCCACCACAGTCACACACAGAGTCACTGTATATTTTGCCAAGTAAAACATGTTTTATGTGTGTCTGAATGTCAGTTGGAATGATAACAGCTTTATTAACTGAGATTTCATGTTTTATATATTAAATTATAAGTTCTGTTTCTAAATGCTGAATAGCTGTCTAAAAGCTAAAAAATTCCTAGTTCCAAGTAGTCCTCAATGGGCCTAGGTGTGGAGATTGAATACATTCTGAATACCGACTCAGTTGTGTTTGTTAGAACACAACTATCGAAGAAGTATTGAAAGTTTTTGTCATATTTAGTATATTTTGTGAAATTAACAAAAATAGGATTATATTTTCTAAAATAATGTATTACATAGGCACCAACTAAAATATTTTTTTTGTTGGCCCAAAGATAGTCAAATTACATTTAGTATATTGTGTTATGAACCTTATACTAAAGGATTTATCAGTATGTGGACAGTTACTGATGTCCTTAGATAGACCTTTAAAAATATAATCATAAAACAGTTTTACTTTGTTTACTCCCTTGTTTCTGGGCTTTGTTGTTTCTACAAACATTCAGCAATCACATTATAAAGGTGTTAAATGAGTCAGTAAATGAAATAAATGAAAGAGAAAGCGATTACTGTACAAACTGTGCTTCAGTATATATATAGAGCTTCAGTAATACTTTAAGTTGGAGGATTTTTAGACTTTGTGTGGCTGTTGTTGACACCTACAATTACATGAGCAGAGCAACATTTCTGAACCGTACTATTATTAAAGGTTTAAGAAAATGTTTGGAATGTTTACTGTAAAGACTGTAAGAGCTGAGAGTTTGAGCAGACCTCAAGTTTTCTGGGAGTTGGTTTTTCGAAATGGGGAGCATAAAATCTGAATGCTGCTCCTTTGTGTTTAGTTTTGACTCTGGGGACAGTAAGCAGACCTGAACCCAGACCATCTGAGAGGTCTTTATAATAGAGCAGCAGGTCAGAAGTGTATTTTGGTGTTGAACCATTCAATGCTTTAGAGTATAAAATCAATTCTTGACATACAGGAATCTAGTAAAGACCTGAAAAGTGATGTGGTCCACATTCCTAGTCTCTAGTTCTGAATCAGCTGTAGCTGTCTGATCAACTTTTTAGACTGACCTGTAAAGACAGAGAAACAGTGGTCGAGCCTACTAAAGACAAACACATGGACACGTGCACATTTTTCTTAATCCTGTTGAGACAAATCCTTTAATTCATGTGTTCTTAAGGAAGAGTCCATGACTACAGCAAGATCTCTAGCTTGGTTTGTGGTCTTTAACATTATTTTATGAGTGGTTGAATGTTTGTATTATTCTTACTTCAAGCAGCTTGACACCTCCTTTTCAAGCTGCTTGTGGCAGCATGTGATTATTTTCTGCTTGAGGAGCAGATTGTCAAACCCTTTGGGCACAGAAAGAAGAAAACATTAAATTAGAAAAGTGTCTAGCATTTGAATACATCAGCTCAGCATACATTCATTACATTTTAGTTGACTGCAGTAATGCACCATTTTGCATGTACCAACTTTTTTATCTTCCTCAGGAATATCTACAGCACTTCTATGGCTACAGGCCCATATCAGAGAGACAGAAGAGGGCTGCAGACACAGATGCAGAGGCTGATTGGTCAACTGCACTCTGTGATAAGGTCCAGCCAGAGGTGCGCGCTCTTGGCTTTTGCCTCCAGAGTGAGAGCTGACCGGCAAAAGAACTACGACTCTGGCATCATGAAGAAGCCGCTGCTGTGGTCTGTCAGATGTGGAACGCATTGGAGAGACAATTCGCTGGAAGAAGAGCACCCTCAGCTATAGGTTAGAAAGGATCAAAAAGCAGTGCAGGCAATAACAGTGCAAACTGATGTTGCACTGTTTAGCAGGTATACTGTCAGGCCCGGCCTTAACCAATTTGGCGCCCTAGCCCCATGGCAAAGAAGTTTTCTGAATACAGTGGTTGCCTCTGTTGTGTGCGGTTCAGCCCGTGGGTGAGATTTGTGTCATATAAAGTTCCGTACACGCAGCAAGCATAGCCATTAACGAGGTCTATTCAAGGCCTCCTCTGGTTGGGACAGAACGTCTGCCATATCCTCATTGACTCAGGCAGAGACGAAGGACAATCATCCGCTCTGCATCGACCTGGCGTTTCTGTCTTAAGTTACGACACTCTCAGTCTTTTGTGGCTTCTATAGCCTATATGGGCTTAAACATATTTTTATTTTTAGAGAAAAGAAAATAAATACAGGTTTGCATCTGATTGTTGTCCTGTACAATAATAGACAAGCTTAACAACAAACAACACAATATGGAGAGGCATATAACAACTGAACTAGCTCCTACACACTATTTAGATGATTAATAAAAAAGTTTTTAACTACCCTTACACAAGAATTTAAAACTAGATAAACACAGTGATAAATAACATTAAAGATTAGTAAATCACGAAGTTGTCCTAGTCATCTTATACATCTCAAACCATGCACTAAAACTATTAAAAAGGTAAAAAAGGTTTTTAAACTCGCTACCTTAAGTTGTATACTCACCTAGAGTTTTCCTATGCAATGACAAAGGTGCTAATTAAGTCCAGCATCCATGGAATACTCATGGCCATGGTCCTTGACAGATATTTTTATGACAAAGAGAATAACAGGGAAGATTCACACACGTTTATTTCATTAATTTTATTGGATGGGGACTTCCTTAATCTTGTGGAACTGATCTTTTGTTCTGGTAGTTGAAAAAATTGCCTGTTTACGTTTTTTATATAATCAATTCTTTTAAACTGGATGTAATCATATGTTGTTTATATTAATGTCATCAATGATGTTCACTTTGTAAATTCACATTAGCTTGATCAACTGGTTGAGATGCATATGCTTGTCGATGATCATAATAAACCCGCATGTCTCAGTGTAATTATGAACGGTTAAATGAGTTTGAGCTTGGAAGCTTCTCTTCCAGCAGCAGCCACTGTACAGGAAGAGTTGGGTGTTACAGTCTTACATATAAAAGAAAATGATTCCAAGAATAAAATTAAATAATAAAAATGAAAACCTGAGAGATGCATTACTATTCACTGTACTGTACATAAATTAATATACAGTGCAATTTATTCTGATATGCAAATGAGATTAGATATAATTTTATTGTCATTGCAGTGAAATAGGTGATTATCAGAATGCAAAGAAGCAGTAAAACTTGGCAGTATATTATAGATGTATAAGGAATATATTAAGGTACTCTGTCAAAGGATCCTGCATATGCACTGCTAACTTATTGGGAGTCAGTTCAATTAGCACAGGTTATCTAAACACTGATAAACACACTTTAAACAATACTGAACTGTAAACACAAAAACAACAAGGCTTTACAAACTCCTATGTAGACCTGAGTATAGCTCTCCAGCCGTGTTGTGTGTGCGAGGAAGGAGCTACGTCCTTGCAGTCTTTTGCAACTCCAAGTCTCTGGAAGCACCAGATCTGGATCCAAACTAGCTACCAATAATAAATGTGCTACGTCAAAGTGTACGGACTAATGTAACTAGCATCACATGAGGCTGAATTGGATATAAGATCTACAATCAATCTTTGTTACAATATGGCTCGCTTTCATAGTGATTAGTTTTAAGATAAAGGTCACAATCATTATATATTCGGTGTTCGCTCTTGTACCTTATTCTAATTTGCTCCAGCTAAAAAAGCTGTTAGCTAGATAAAAAGAGCATAAGTTTATCAAATAAAACGTACTTCCAGTTCCTTGTATAATTTGTGGTTTTCAAACTCCCATAATTACACTCTCCAACATTCTGGCATCCATGTGGGTAACTCAAAACCTCTTGTCTTTTTCACATTTTTCCTCCTACTTCGCTTTTCTTTCTACTTCTCATGATTGCACTGGAAAGTCTCCTTAATGTCCATATTTTGGACTAATATGGGATTAACATGGCATTTACTTGTTTACTCAATCAATCATTACTCAAACACTCAACTACTCTGAGTCAAACGTCAGAACTAGATCAACGATACTAAAACAATCATACATACAGAGTCGCGCAAACGTGACGTGGGACGAAGCGAGAGCCGCGGCGCGTGTAGGGCTTAATATGCACAGTACTTCATTAATCTATTTCTGTTTATTCAAATAGGCTTATTTTGCTATCTATCTCGCAGTGTTTTGTGATATGTAAATGTGCGCATACAGGTATTACTAACATAATAGAAAATACACCTTGACGGGCAACATAAAGTATAATAATGTTTAGTGAAATAGATAAAAATGTTCAAATTTATATAGGTTGTTCACTCATAATATTATGTTGTACACCATAAAATAAATGGAAACAGCTCTCCTTAGCATATCCATATGAACCGTAAAGCATATAGTATATGCGCCTATTGACACGGTGAACCTAGGAGCTCTATGGTCCTACGGTATACACCAATGTTCTACAGCAACGATAGCTGTCTCTTCTATAACTCTTGTGGCCAACCGCCACCCCTATCCACTCAACAGCCTAATACTTTGCGCGTGTGTTATAGAGCGGGTCGAGGGATGTGTCCCTATTACTAGCAATACCCTGTCGTCCTTTATCCATACTGCCTATGGTAAAATAAATTATTGTCAAAAATAAAAATGACAATCAAAACAAACTTTCACCCTAACTTTCTCGGCAAGACAAATTAGTTTCAATTAATGACATTCACTAAACGTCCCCACCCCAATACCATCCTCCCTCAACCCCCCACACAAAACCACCATAGTTGATAACGATAACTTATTAGGCACTGTACAGCTAAGGCTGAAGGGAACACAATATTGTTAGCTATTTATTGCACCGGTCAATTTGAAATAATAAAACAAAAGGAGGATTTGACAAAATTGAAAAATTCTGATCCCTAATGATTAGCGTTGTACTAGAAAGGACATAGCAGATTCCTATAACCTCACAATATATATCTACTT
>NW_023339763.1:21957729-21960280 GCF_004916995.1 Morone saxatilis | reverse complement strand
AATGTTAACTTAAATTTTTTTGGACAGGAACTCATTTGTCAGTCCTTTTAAGACCTGTCACTGTAAGAAACCACCCTTGTAAAGAAAACTCAGAAAAAGTTGAATTTTTAAGGATTTGTTTTTTTTTTACTTTTACAGAGGAGTGATAGGAAGCAGCCTCACTGGAAACAAACTGGCATCATGGGATGCCCGCAGCCCAGGGCAGGAGGACTGTTCTAAGAATATCATTGGTACTCATCTACCCAGCATCAGTGATATCAGTGAGGTCAGGTGCTCATCCCCACCTCATCCTTTGCTCTCCACAATAAAGAATTATATGGAACTTTCTGTCATGCTTACATACAAAATGAGTAAGTAGTTGAATGAGTCGTATTAGTTTTGTGCCAGTCACCGACTGTTTCAGATGAATAAAGTGATCTGTATGACTGATTCACAGATATTCAGTAACTAATCATTACCTAATGATTCATTAGTATAGGATCTCCCACTATGTTCTCTAGTAACTCATCATTATCTACTATATAGTCCTCCATTAGCAATTATTAAGAACTTAACAATTAACATTAACAATTCATCAGTAATCAAGTTGATTAATTCCCCAATCATTTCTTAATTAATTAATCATTAGCTACTATATACAATTTGATACTACTCAAAATGTTGTGTCCCTTATGGAAACAGTGGGACTGGTGATCTAAAGTATTGTTAGAGCCTCATTGACGTTTGTCGTATTGCTCTCAATGTGTGGCTTTGTTACTTTGTTGTTGTTGTGCATGGGGGATACAATACTTTTTTTTCCTTTTTTCATTTATTTTTTTATTTTTCATTTTGCAAGCACATAGGTTCATATTGGCTGGCTTTATGTTTTGTCACCTTGTTTGCCAGTGATTTTTTGTACTTTATTTCTTTTTTTAAAATTGTTATTTATTAAATGAAAGCATGTCGTTAAAATGCAATGGTTACCAAATTTTAGAAGACTGAAAGCAGAAAAAGAAACTAATGTAACTACCATCGTAGAAGACTGCTGCATCTATCGGAGTTGGAATTCCCGGCCACTGCTGCTCTATGGGTGTCGGTGATCCCTCCATCATCTTCAGCTGCTCATTGTACCTAGATGTCATACAGAAAGAAAACATGGAAGAGCTTAGTCTCTATGTTTTCCTGCTAATAGGTGGTAAACCACAGGGCCTGCTGTGTCTGATGACACCAGCAAAGTCATCGCACACAGGACATTTGTAGTTTGTCAAAACATAAAAACGGAAAAAAGGAAGTGGTCAAGTCAGTCTTATCATTATTATAGCTTCAAGGGACTTTATAATTTGTATAGCATTACAACTCCCTCTGTCCATAGACCTTCAATTCAGAAAACCCTCTTCGCAGCTTAGCTTAGCATAAAGGCTAAACAGGACGGACATCTGTGGGACACTGTAGGACTTTAAATACCTCCAACACTCATGGCCAGTGAAGAAGACAGTGTAGCGGCCATTTCTGAAGTGAAGTGCAGCATCTACGGATTTTATTCTGGAGGGGAAACCCAAGTCGGAGATGTTTCTTGGAAAACCCTCCTCAAGTTTTAACTGCCTGAGCATCCAGTATTGATTTCCTGAAACAAAAACACTACTGTCATGCAGATACAGAATATACCTGTTGTTTTCAAGTCAATTAAAAATTTATGATAGTCTTTTAGGATGTTACTTTATTTTACCTTTGAAAAACAGAATGCGATACTTCTCCACATTCTCATAGGCAGCATCCAAGTAGGGAGGTACACTTTCTGGCCACAGGCTGCTAATCAGGGTGATTCCTGTTTCATCAAACTGAGGATGTTTGCGCCACAAAAATCTGAAAAGGCAGAAAATGATCTCTAAAACTATTTCAATAATGTTTTCGTCCAGTATCCTTAAACCCGGTGGGACATGACATGAGAGGCAAGTCTGTCCGTCACCCTTCATGATGTAGACATACAGGTAATGAGACAGTTTATGTACCTGTCTTTAAAAAACAGGACCTCTTGTTGTAATTCTGTCACAGCATCAAAGGACAAATCTGGATCACATTTGTCCGGGGTTGTCGGAGGAGGTTTTTTGGAGACTAGTGAAGCAAAATTTGGACTGATACCTGCAGGCAACAGAGGTAAACAATTTGAGGGCCTTTATGACAGAAACAATAAGAAATGTATGCAGCTCAACAATTTCTTTTCAAATAAAGTCAAACAAAAGTTGCCTAACAAGTGCAAGGATACAGGAATATATCATCTGCACATAATCCTGTCAATTCCAAGCAGGGGCATTTCCAGACTTTTTTGACATGGGTGGCACTAGTGGGGCACTTATGCAGGGATGGCATGAAGTATGTGTCTCAGCTCTCCAGTCATTCCCAATGTATGCCATTTTAACACTGTTTATGGACCCCAATATGCCAAAATATTCAAATACATCAAAATAACACATTTCTACCATAATCTTCTTACCAACATTTACACCAAACTTTTTGCCCAAAACTACATGGAATTAGCATAAAGTGTGCATGTCTTTAAAGGGTAGACTCATGG
>NW_023339763.1:21941460-21957629 GCF_004916995.1 Morone saxatilis | reverse complement strand
AAGTGATAAAATAAATTAAACTACCTAGTCATCCTCACATCCCCTGCTACAGTTGTACTCTCCTAGTCTTTCTTGCAGCAAAGTCATCTACAACATCATCATATGACAACTGATTTGAGACCACATGATTGATGCTTATGATGGAAAGTCCACTGAGACATTCTTGCATCAATAGTAAGATCTCAGGTAAGTGTTTAATGAGTTTGAGCTTTGGAGAATGCTTCTTTCAGCAGCAGCCACTTGTAACAGGAAGAGTTTGGGTGTTACAGTCTAATAATAAAAGAAATGATTCCAAGAATAAATTAAATAATAAAAATGAAAAACCTAAGAGATGCATTACTCTTCACTGTACTGTACATGAATGATATACAGTGCAATTTTTTCTGATATGCAAATTAGATTAGATTTAATCTTATTGTCATTACAGTGAAATGCTGATTAGCAGAATGCAAAGAAGCAGTAAACTGCAGTATAATATAACATATGGGAATGTATTAACATTAATGATGTGCACTTTAACATGGATGTAAAGTTTAACACTATAAACACACTTTAGACAATACTGAACTGTAACACAAACAAACAACAAGGCTTACAACTCTAAATATATAAAGGTGTGTGAAAGGAATAGCATTTGACTGTTACAAGCAGAGCAAACGTAGCTAACCAATAATAAAATAAAAATAAAAATGACAAATGTAAACACCTGCTGAATAGATCCTGAATCTTTACAAATGTCCCCTTGAGAAATATAAGGTGGGAGTACTACTTTTTTCCATAAAAGCTGTTAGGCTAAAAAGGCTAAAGGTTACTATCGTTCTGCAACAGACAAATCATTTCATCACATTATCTTTACTCTACCTCTGTCTTTGTCACGTTTTTCCTCCTCTTCTTTTTTCCTTCCCTGTGCACTGGAAAGTTTTGGTCATTTTGACATTGTTAATGGTTTCTGGGTAACGTCAGAAAACTCAACCATCTCTCAGAGAGCAGGTAGAGGAGGGGCGGGGGGCTTAATAAAGTCTTATTATTGTTTAATAGGCTTTGCTATGCAGTTAAATTAATGTGGGTTCATACTAAGAAATAATAGCACCAACTAGTTTTAGTATGAAAATATTGAAAGTTGCACCTTTTATTGCACCTAAATGGACAGCACCCTTAGCATTTGCCTATACTGCCTATGCCACGGGCCGGCACTGTATACTGTTCACCATGTTCACCACCTTAGTTGATAACGTATGCTTATTAGCACTAGTACAGCTAAGGCTGAAGGGTATGTTGCTAGTTTTGCAGGTATTTGATAATAAAAAAAAGGGATTTGGACAAATTGAAATTCTGACCTAATGATTGCGTTAGAGAAAGAGTTCATTACAATTCATCCTCAGGAGGGTACGAAGGTCTTTACCAAATGTCAGGATGAAGGAAAACTGACCTGCTGGTGGTGCTACAAGAAAAGTTACCAAATGTGTCTGTGCACCATGAATGTTTGTAAAAAAAAAAATGTTGGTAATCCATCCACTAGTTACTGAGATATTTAGTCTGGTGGTGGAATAACAGGATGGACCTGCAATCCATTGACTAATGAAAATAGAATGCCCAAAAACAGCACGCCAAAAAACATGTCCCCATGTAACAGCTGAGGAAAAAAAGCATTGAATATATCAGATAGGTAAAGATTAAGATGTAGTAGAATTCTATCTTTGTTTTTTAGGATTGCTGGCCACAACCTCCCCATCCCAGCCTCAAAGGTTCACAAAGTCTTCAGCGAGGCATGGAAGCTCTGGTCCAATGTTGCACCCATTAAATTTCGCAAGCGTAAGAGGAGAGAGGCCGACATTGTCATCTCCTTCCACAATGGCGGTGAGCTCGAAAGAAACCCAGTCAGGCTGTACTGGACAGTGATCCTGACACTGACACTTGGCATAAATTTACTGAATATAACCATTAATTGTTTCTTGCAGACCATAAGGACGGCTCACCTTTTGATGGCAAAAGAGGAGTTCTGGCTCATGCCTTTATGCCTGGGTATGGTATTGGTGGAGATGTGCACTTTGATGCTGATGAAGACTGGAGCTTTAATTCTACTGGTACGAGAGTTAGAAATATCATACAATAAACACTACAATAAACCCACTGTAGAATTATGTTTATATACTGAATATTAGACCACAGCCGGAGACGGTTGGATAGCTTAGCATAAAGACTGGATGCAAAGGGGAACAGCTAGCTTTGCTCTGTGTAAATCTAAAAAAAAAGAAAAAAGCTTGATTAAGAGAAACACTGATACTGTACATCCAAAAATGAATAAGCATATTTTGCCAAAGGTCAAGCAGTTCCATTAACTAAACTAGGATTTTGCGTACTGCTAACACATTAAGTTGGGTGAGTTGGAAAGTAACCATTCTTCTGAGTTACCACAGATATTTGCCCAAATTAAAATCTGATTATATCTGAGATATCTTGAGAAGATATTGCCATGGATTGTAGGGGGAAAAAATCAATTCACCAAAAACATTTTTGATAGAATTTTTAGGTTGAATAGCAGATTTTTACAGACATTATGTAAACTGTTTTGTACATGTAGTTTTGTAACCTTTCTGTGCCACAAAGCCCTCATATGTCTGCTATTCCTGTTCCAGGTTTCAACCTGTTTGCTGTAACGGTCCATGAATTTGGCCACGCACTTGGCCTGGCCCACTCATCCGACCCCGGAGCTATCATGTACCCATCATACAACTTTGCTCCCAATAATGAGCTTCAGCTCTCCATGCGTGACGTCAAAGATGTCCAACACCTGTATGGTGAGTTTAGCTTGAGTCAAAAGATGAAGCCTCATTTCACTGCTCAGATTCAGAAAATTGAATTTGTGTCTTACATACTCTGTGACTGCATTGTAAGATAGCCTCTATAACCTGCTAGCTATCTTTACCTTTAAATTAACTTTTTTGATTGAATACACACATATATTGCATTTACATGTAAAATGTTCAGTTTAGTTACAGGCATAAACTTAGTATGTATACGCATGGTGATGCAAATTAAACAGCAATTTGTTGCAGATTACATTATTGTCTTTTTGTTCCCAAAGTAGCGTCAGAAACCAGCCCTTACGTCTAAAACCACTACATCCTCTTTCTACTGTTTCATCATTCGTCAGTGAAGTCAGTAGATCATGACCAACGTAACTGTCTCACGCTGTCAATACTGAATTGACTAATTTTTATTGCATTTCAGCAGATGTCTGGCTGAAGTTTTTTTTTTCTTTTTAGTCATTTAGCTGATTTATATTATTACATACTGTAGATCTAAAGAGAATATGTAAGGAGTCAGCTGCATTATAAAACAAATCACATTAAAAAATGTATATCACATAAATTGTGTCGGTAAGACCTATACGTATAGGCTGCTAATGTTTTATCTGACAAAAGCAGCTCATCAAGAAGAATGAAATCTGGTGGATAAAGCAGCAATCAGTCGTTTCTGTCAAAGTTTAGCAATGATATTCATAATGTTTGATGGGAAGCAACACATACTACATATGTACTACATGTACTAAATGTCCAGTAATTATCACATTTTTATATGTTCATCACAATATGTCCTCATAACTCTTAAGGCATGCATACATTGCCATTATATTCTATGCAGACATTTGTGACTTTGGCTTGGAATCAGGGGAAGCTTCTGAGGGGGGTCCTGGGGTGGCAATCTGACTGGCCACCTGAAGTGCCACCCCATTTTCCTTCCTTCTTCCTCTTTCAGAGGCTGTAGCAGTGTGGCATCTGTTGGTACCAACCATAGTATGCTAGCGTTTCGGGAAAGTTAGGTTACATTATGGCAATGTAAAAACTGACATGGCCTTTTTCAAAGGGGTCTTTTGACCTCTGACCTCAAGATATCTGAATGAAAATGGGTTCTATGGGTACCCATGAGTCTACCCTTTAAAGACATGCACACTTGTATGCTAATTCCTGCTGTTTTGGGCAAAATTTGGTGTAATGTTGGTAAGAAGATTATGGTAGAATGTGTTATTTTGATGTATTGAATTTTTGGCAATGGGTCCATAACAGTGTTAAAAATGGCTACATTGGGGAATGACTGGAGAGCTGAGACACATACTCATGCCATCCCTCATAGTGCCACTAGTGCCACAATTGTCAAAAAGGTCTGGAAATGGCCCTGCCTTTGGGAATGGCAGGGTAGTCGTCATGATATATTCTGTTCTTGCCACTTGTTAGGCACTTTGTTTGACTTTATTGTGCAAAGAAATTTGTTGAGCTGCATACATTCTTATGTTTCTGTCATAAAGGCCCTCAAAATTGTTTACCTCTGTCGCCTGCAGGACGTATCAGTCCAATTTTGCTTCACTGTCTCCAAAAAACCTCCTCCGACACCGGCAAATGTGTCCAGTTTGTCCTTGATGCTGTGACGAATTACAAAAAAACAAGAGGTCCTGTTTTTAAAGACTGGTACATACTGTTCAATTACCTGTATGTCTAATCATAGAAGGTGAGCAGACTGCCGTCTCATGTCATTGTCCACCGGGTTTATGATACTGGAGAGAAACATATTGAAATAGTTTAAGGAGATCATTTTCTGGGCCTTTTCAGATTTTGTGGCGCAAACATCCTCAGTTTGATGAACAGGAATCCCCTGATTATCCAGCCTGTGGGCCGAAAGTGTACCTCCCTACTTGGATGCTGCCTATGAGAATGTGGAGAGGTATCGCATTCTTTTTCAAAAGTAAAAAATAAAGTACATCTAAAAGATATCATAAATTTTAATTGACTTTGAAAAAACAGGTATTTCTGTATCTGCATGACAGTAGTTTTTTTGTTTCAGGGAAATCAATCTGATCTCAGCAGTTCAAAACTTGAGGGGTTTTCCAAGAACATTCTCCGCTTGGGTTCCCCCTCCAGATAAAATCCGGTTAGATGCTGCCTTCACTCAGAAATGGCCGCTACCTGTCTTCTCACTGGCCATGACGTGTTGGAGGTATTTAAAGGTCCTACAGTGTCCACAGATGTCCGTCCTGTTTAGCCTTTTGCTAGCTAAGCTGCGGAAGGAGGTTTTCTGATTGAGGTCTATGGGACAGAGGGTTTGTAATGCGTATACAGAATCATATAAAGTCCTTGAAGGCTCATATATGATAAGACTGACTTGGACCCCTTCATTTTTTCCGTTTTTATGTTTTGACAAACCAATGTCCTGGTGTGCCGATGACTTTGCTGGTGTCATCAGCCCGCAGGCCTGTGGTTTACCACCTATTAGCCAGGAAAACTAGAAGACTACGTCTTCCATGCTTTCTTTCTGTATGACATCTTAGGGTACAATGAGCAGCTGAAGATGATGAGGATCACCGACACCCATTAGAGCAGGCAGTGGCCGGGAATTCCAACTGCCGATAGATGCAGCGTCTTCTACGGATGGTAGCTTACATTAGTTTCTTTTTTCGCTTTTCGTTTCTTCTAAAATTTTTGGTAACCCATTGCATTTTACGATACATCTTCGATTTTATAAATACAATTTAAAAAAAGAAATAAAAGTACAAAAAATCACTGGGAAACAAGGTGACAAAACGTAAAGCCAGTCCATATGAAACCTATGTGCTGCAAATGAAAACTTAAAAAAATAAATGAAAAAGGAAAAAAAGTATTGATATCCCCCATGCACAACACCAGATAACAAAGCCACCATTGGAGAGCAATACGGCAAACGTCAATGAGGCTCTTACAATCTTTAGATCCCAGGTTCCCACTGTTTTCTAAGGGACCCTTTTGAGTGTATCAATTGTATATGTAGCTATGATTTAATTAATTAAGAAATGATTGGGGAAGTTATCAACTTGATTACTAGATGAATAGTTAATGTTAAATTTTAATTCTTAATAATTGCTAATGGAGACTATTTGGTGATAATGATGAGTTTACTAGGAAACATAGTGGGGGATCCTATCACTAATGATCATTTAGGTAATGATTAGTTACTGAATATCTGTGCACTCAAGTACATACAGCTCACTTTATTATCTGAAACAGTCTGTGACTGGCACAAAACATACGACTCATTCAACTACTTATCATTTTGTATTTTATAAGCCTGACAGAATAAAAAAAAAGTTCCATCATATTCTTTATTGTGGGGCAAAGGATGAAGGGGGGGATGACGCACCTGACCTCATGATATCACTGATGGCTGCGGTAGGGCATGGTACCACATTGATATTCTTAGACAGCTTCCTTTCTCACCCTGGCTGCGGGCAACCCATGAGGCCAGTTTGTTTCCAGCTGAGGCTGCTCCTACACTCCTCTGTAAAAGTAAAAAAAACCAAATCCTTAAAAATTACAATTTCTTGAGTTTTTTTTCAAGGTGGTTTTTCAGTGACAGGTCTTAAAAGAAAGATTTAAGTTAACATAGCCTATTGTATTCAGACAATGATAATCCGATGTTTCATATACTGTAGCACCATCAGTACCTGATACTGAGATAATGTATAAAAATAATCTTCACTCCCAACAGGATTTGTACACTTCTTCAAGGGAAACATCCTCTACAAATTTGACTCCAACTCCAAACGTGTCGTCTCTACCAGCCCTGCTAATGAACTGCTGGAATGCAAGAAGAAGGACGACAATGAAATACTGACAGAGAGGGGATAATTCAAGGAACACACTTTAGCTTGATTATGTGTGTGTATGCACAAATTGTTTCAAAACTGTAGTGCAATAACCACAGTGTACCTAATACCAAATTGGGAAGCGATGAATAACCCAGGGAAGTGGTTAAAAATGTACCTCAGTGTGTAATACAATGTTGTAATAATGGCAGTTGTACCTTGTATCAAAGTACACTTTTTTAAACGTACGTGTTTCATTAAAATGTTGCTGCTAGATGGGTGAATATGTGTGTGTCTGTGTGTTTGTGAGTGTGTGTGTGTTTTAAAGAATTGAATTATCTAAATGCATAATTACCTACAATTCTTCTAAAGATACTCCACAAAATTTAAAATGTATTTTATGGTTCTACCTTTACGACACTATGATCTATCGTTCCCAAACTTTAATTGTTAATATTTATATTTTTCATGATTAGAAAAACATTATTGTTGTTTTTTTATTGCAACACATTATTTCTGTTGGTGTTGGTGTGGTGTTGATCAATTTACCTGAGACAATAAATTACACCAGACATAACTGTTCCTCTGTGTCCACTATTATGTAACACTGACTAAAATGTAGCTTTCCACTAAGATTGATGTGTAAGGTGATTATACATTATTATAGACAAATATCTGGAAGGAAAATGACCACCTGCAGTTGACTCATGCATCTCCTTCATTAACTCAATGAGGATTTTGATTATTCCATGCAACTACAAGTAATTCCTAACCTGTGACAACTTTTAAATAATTTCCAATAATTACATGATACAACACGTCTTTGTTTGTTTGCAAGATTCAACATCTTACCAGAGGCAACAACAGTGTGAGGGCCGGAGGAGACAGTTCATGAATCAAAGGTCAGACGATTGATCACAGACTTGCTCAGAAAAAGCAAGTCTGAAATGGAAAAAAATGGCAAGCCCTGCTGTAAAACCTATGCATGACTCAGAATGCATACATGTCTTTAAAGGTCCATTGTGTAACATTCTATTGATCAATTGGCATATGTATATAATATTCATAACTATGTTTTCATTAGTCTATGACCACCAGAATATAGGAATTGCTGTGTTTTTGTTACATTAGAATTAGCTGTGTTTCTCTACAGACGCACGGGCCACCTTTCATGGAGTCCGGCAACCGACCAAACACTAGCTGTAATAGGGCATTTCGTGTTATGGAAGCCACCAAAGTTTCTATACACGTCACAGCCCGTTTTCATTCCCAGGTTGTCAAATACCAATGCGAGTGGTGTTTAGTTAGTTGCAATCTTTAACTTCTAGATGCCGCTCAATCATACACTCTGGTCCTTTAAGAATGAAAGAGAAAGTCACTGGCACCCTAATCACTGCATTTACATGTTATTCCAATATTTAGGTAATATATATGTATATAACATGTTCATTGTCAGATGTTACCTCTGCCAAGAAGGTTATAAGGATATTATTGGTCCTCTTTGTTGGTGGAGATCAAGGGGATGATACATCTTGATCAATTTGTATCATTTTTAAAAGGTTGAAAAACAATGTCACCATAGATGTTCTGGAGATGTTACAATCATATCACACAAGCTTCCTCTGCAGATGGAATTTTGGCATGAGTACATGAGACAGACAATCTGAAAAAATCTGGTTCCTTTGGCTCTTCCTAGTGCTCCTAATAGTATTTGCAAGATGACAAAAAATATTTTTATAAGTTACCTTCTGCAGCTTTAAAGTAATCTAACACATGTACCCTATGCATGTTCTATATAATCTATTGTCTGTTTTCTGTATTTTTTTTTTTTTTACAGATCTTGATGCAGATACAACATTTTAGTTTATAAATGTTTGTTCCTTATATGGTCATACATATTTATTTTTTGTGATTTTTTTCCCCAACTAGCAATATTTTATATTAACTTTTATTTAATGAGAAATTCAAACTATGCTAAAAAAAAATGAAAAGACTCAAATTAAATCTGCAAGTAAAATGCAAAAAATAAGTACTTACGTTTTATGGCAGATTCATGAGATTGTTTTATTTGATAAAAACTTTCCCATGCATAGTACGTGTAGCAATCCTAAATGTGTCACGTCATTATTACAGTGTCTTGTTTTGGGAAAGTTTTTTTTTTTGATGAGCAATCAGAGCCAGACTTCCTCTCTTATCCATAAAAGGAATATTGAGTCACTGATTCAAGGAGTTATTGCTCAACACGCCCTGTCCTTAGCGTATATAACAGCATGTCTTCAGTACAGAAACACATTCAACGAAACATGAAGACTTTGATTCTACTGTGCCTGGCAGTCGCAGCTTACTGCGTGCCAATACCGCAGGAGGTTACTGTGGAAGATGAATATTTTGCAGAGGTATGTGCCTGCTTTCTTTTTTATGCATTCTCACTATTTTGCATCAAAGTGCATGTGGACACTTGGATTTTCTAGGAATTGTCAATGTTATAAACAGGGGAAAAAATCTGTTAATGTTGCTGTAAACATCTTAACTGCTACTACTCTTGTTCTCTTTTGCAGAGCTACCTGAAGAATTTCTTCAACCTAACAGAGGAGACCGGCCCAACTATCAGACGGGGGATCAGCCCGGTGAGCAAGAAGCTGAGTGAGATGCAGAGATTCTTTGGTCTCAAGATCACCGGGACACTGACAGCTGACCTTGCGAACAAGGGAGAAGATGAAGAAGCCCCGCTTTGGTGTTTCCAGACACCAATGTTGCCAGTTTCTCCACATTTGGAATAACCCCAAATGGGAGAAAAACAGCCTCACCTACATGTAGGTTAATGATCTGAAGAGAAAATGCGTGAGAACCTTACTGCAGCATGGTATGTATAGTAGTTCTTATTTAAATAATGTTTCTGTCCTACAGGATAGAGAACTACACGCCTGACATGTCTACATCAGAAGGTGGATGACTCCATAGAGAAAGCTCTGCAGGTTTGGGCCGATGTCACCCCTCTGAGATTTCACTAGAATCTACAGTGGCACCGCTGACATCATGATCTCCTTCGGAAGCAAATGTGATTCCAGTTGTATTACTCTCCCTAAAGTTAGTTATTAGTGGTAACATGCATTTTCTGTTGACTACCCGTACAGCTGATTCAGTGAATCATAGCCTAAGTTTGTGAAGTACAAATGGCAGTACAATGTATTTGGGATACTCAGGTCTGATTTGTTGGTTTTTTACAAAGATTCAGTGTGAAAACAACATTAAAAGTACATCATTAACTTTTTTCACACCTGACATGAATATGTTTTTTCATTAACAGCACATGGTGATTTTTACCCCTTTGATGGCCCTGATGGCATTCTCGCCCATGCCTTCGCCCCAGCCCCTGGCCTTGGAGGAGATGCTCATTTTGACGAGGATGAGACCTTCACTTTCCGCTCAAATACCGGTCAGTTTTGTCATTTATGTTCATCATTTTACTTACTAATGTGTCTGATATTTCTGATTTTCATCATTGAGAGGAGCTGTAACTGACCTGTCCTTCTGTATTTTTCTGCTGTAGGCTATGTTCTCTTCATGGTGGCTGCCCATGAGTTTGGCCACTCCCTGGGCTTGTCTCACTCTAATGATCCTGGTGCTCTCATGTACCCTGTGTACACATACAGTAACCCTGACACTTTCGTTCTGCCCCGGGATGATGTCAATGGCATCCAGTCTCTCTATGGTTAGTACTAACTGACTGGATAATTGATGCAAATTCCTGAAAAACTCCTGCACAATATTTGATAATGTCACACAACTTTGTTGCAAGGAGATGCTGATTGTATTTAACCTCCAGGTCCAAACCCTGACAAGGATCCTGTCCAGCCTGGACCTGAGCCCCCTACCACCCCCAATTCCTGTGATTCAGCCTTGGTCTTGGACGCCGTCAGCACCCTGCGAGGAGAAATGATCTTCTTCAAGGACAGGTATTGTAGACACACAGTGGAAAGCTCAAATATCTGAATACTGACATCCATTAAGAGCTTACTAATTTCTCTTCTTGTGTGTTCTCAGCTTCTTCTGGCGTAGCTACCCTCAGAGCACGACGCCTCAGCAGAGTCTCATCACAAACTTCTGGCCTAATGCCCCCATCAACATTGACGCTGCTTATGAAAGCCAATACTCAGACAATATCTTACTCTTTAAAGGTACTGTATTTGTTCTCTGTATCTCCCTAAAGCTCCTAATTTGACACTGTTTTCAAGATTTACCTACGCATATACTAAAAAGTCTTTTTATCTCAATGTAGGTCGCAGAGTGTGGGCTTTCAGTGGTTATGATCTTGTACGTGGCTATCCTAAATCAATTTCCAGCTTTGGTCTGCCAGAAAGTGTTAGTAAAATCGATGCTGCCCTCTATGATGTGGAATCTGGCAAGACTCTGTTCTTCGTAGGCAGCTCTTACTACAGGTGTGTTCAAACGACGTAATGTAAAATGAATTTTGTTCTGGGTGAGATGGTGGCTTACAGGATGGTGAATTAGTCTAATTACTGTCTGTGTTTTCTTCAGTTATGATGAGGCCAAAAAGACCATGGACCAGGGATTCCCCAAGCGGTCTGATGAGACCTTCACCGGCCTGACCAGCAAGGTGACTGCAGCTTTCCAGTACAAAGGTGGGTAACATTCAAAGCTGACCTTTCCAAGCCAAGATTACTTCTGAAAAATGAATAAATCCTCCAATCTTTTTAGCCTGTAAAATAAAAGTGACATTTTAGGAAATGCTCTTATTAGCTTTCTTGCCAAGAGTAACATAAGAAGATATCTTCCTTCCTGGCTTCTCAACTGGTAATTGGAAATTACTGAATGTAACATGTTAATTAACAAGCTGTATAGGTGATATCAGACAGATTTTGTTACCATTTGTAAGAGCCAGGCTATCTATTATTTCCTGCTGAGCTTTCTTAAATTTAGCACACAAACTAACAGTAAGCCTCTGTTCTGCAGGTTATACTTACATCAACAGAGGACAGCACATGTTGAAGTACAACCTGAGGACTGGAAGTTTGCTTCGTGTGCTGAGAACCAGCTACTTATTGCAATGCACTAACTTCTAGACCAGTTTACTAGCTAAGTTGTTTATGTAGCCACTCTGAATAAGAATGAATGTACACTAGCAGTGTTAAAATAGTACATTTTAAATATGTGTTCTGATTCTAAATATTATGTTTTCAAAATGTTATTATATTAAATATATAAAATATATAAAATTATATATTTTTTAAAATGCAATTTTTATAGTCTACATGTCTGTCATATGTATGTGTATGTATTGATGCTGGGTATGAATTTGGAAGGAAATTTGGATATTTAGTAAAAAGTTAAATCTGATGATGCCTCTGATTATAATAAAACATCTTCAAGATGCTGTCCTTGCATGACCAATTATTACTGGTCATTTTATTATTATTATTATTACTGCTGTTCTTTACATCTGCAATCTAATGATACGATGTTCTGGAAAGCTTGGAGATTTGTGTAAGGAAGTTTTTATTTATTCATTTATTTTACAAATAAGTGAATCATGAATAAACAATATGAATGAAACTAACTTGATATATAATTGGACAATAAAAGCAGGGTTAACAAAGGTCTTCTTAATAAATGCATTACCAGTCTGTGAAAGATTTGTCCTGTTGTTCATCAACGAAGAGTACATTTATTGTGAGTGAATATAGTGGCACCTTGTATGACAGCCACATCACATCACAATTGGGAAAATAGACAAAAAAAGAATAGAAGATATACTTCAAATCAAGAAATTCAGCAAATTTTCATGGCATTCCTGTTCAGTAGTCACTCATGTCTCATCCATCCATTTCCACCCTTATTTGGAGAATGTGTTTCACTCTTTTATGTGTTTTAGGAGTCACCATATGAAGGCAGTCCTTAATGCTGTAAAAAACCTAATAATAATAGCATGGGAGCATATAACATCTTGTAGTTTTAAAATATTTAACTGGAAACTGAATTCAGCTTGGTTTTGGCATCTCTGACAGATACAAGTGCAGTCATTAATGTCTGAAAAGACTATAACTATGCTTCCTGGTTTCATTATTCATTTGTGAATGGCAAATACTTTGGGGGGAAAGGTGCTTCCAAACAGACAGGGTCACACAAAACAAGAGGAAGCTTATTAAGGCTTCTAATGCGTCCTCTAAAAGAAAAGTGGTCTAATAATGCAAGTCACTTTTGGTTAGCAAGACAATCAAAGCTAATAATTAGACTGTGGCTCTCAGCCTGTTAGAAGCTGTTGGTGTCTACACAGTTTGACATTTGATTACAGCGACAGATTTAGCCTATAATACGATACAATAAGATACTATACCATACTATGCAATATGACACGATACCATGCAATACGACACCATACCATATGATGCGATACCATACAATACAACATGATACGATGCGATGCCATATGATACCATACAATATAGGGTTATAGAGGACCTACATTTTTTCATAGCTGCCCCAAGTATATATAAAAATTCAGAGAAAGCGTGCCTGAGTTTTGCTCCTCAAATCTTTATTAAGACTCTTAATCAGGTAATTCCAAATAAGTTAAAAGCAACTTAAAGGAATAAACTCACTCAAAGAAAAAAATGTAATGTCCTCAATTACATTTTTGTAAATAATAAGAAATCTATAGCTATAATACAGGTGATGATCCAAAATGTAACAGAGGTAAGCTACCAACACCTTTATAAAACTCAGGAAAACACAAAAAGGGCTTAATGTTCACTGTTGTTCTGATGGTTCATGTTGGACTATTTCTGTTCATTTCATGTTTAAGCAGGCCCAAGCTACCTCTTCCTCCCCCAATTCCCTCTCTCTTCACTACACCTATTATTTCTCTTGTTGTTCTAATTGGGCCTGTTAGGACACTTGCAAGAATGTTGTATTGCCACATCATGCATCTTTTACCTCACAACCAAAACACTGACATTGACTATTTCAGGAAAATCTTCAACTCATGCATTGCAACTCTACATCTCAGCAGAGCCTGGAGTTATCTCTGTCTCACTGTCTCTGGCGTAGGAAAGGGAATCATGGAAGGTGTGCTTGCTGTTAAAACTGTGATAATATTTGTGATTGCAGCACACTGTGGAGCTGTGCCCGCCACTTCACCCAGCCAAGAAGACCTGTCTAAAGCCCAGGTAAACATGTGGTGTTCTCTATGTTCAAATATTGCACTGTTTGTTGGTGTTATTTAACCACTCTAACCCTAACCCAGCAGTCAGTTTTTCTTATTCTGTAAGATCCATATTTTTTTACATTGCACATTATACCAGACGCTTTGGCTCACCTTTTTGGTGCAGAGGATTTTTAAATAATTAATGTGGGTTTGTTTGTAGAAAGTTAACAAAAATGTTTATCATGCTGAACAATTTGAACTAGCAAACAAGCCTTGTCGATTTCAGTGCAGGGCATTTCTATGTGGAGTTTTCAATAAACATGGTGTTTTCTTTAAGCACATACACAATGTGTATTTTCAGATATGCTGTCACTTCTCCCAACTGTTCTATTACACCCTAACATTGATCAACTGTAAAACAAAATGACCCAATACTCCCATTTTGTAGGAGCATTTTTAATGAACGATCATTGTTAATACTAAACACTTGATAATAATAGCCACCCCCCAATACAGCTCTGATACAGATTTAGGAGAGTAAAGAGCAATAGTGGGGCTGATATCAATAAGATAAAATTACAAATACTTAAATACTTGAATTACGTGCATGCAGTGTACTGGATCCAGTGCAGGAATGGCAGACCTCACCACTCACAATGAAAATGACCATACACAATGTAAATAATCTGTATGGCTATTGCAGAATGAATGCTGACCATTAATCCATAAAACCATCTAATCAGTCAGATTAATCATATATGGAATTTTATCTGTATTAAGAGAATTTTGTATTCCTGTTTTCTCTGTGCAGGACTATCTGTCTCAGTTTTTTTCTGATGTGGGTGTCAGTGCCCCCAACAGTATCTGGCGCAGCTCTCTAGATCCCTTTGAAGACACTCTCAGAAAAATGCAGGAGTATTTTGGCCTGGAGGTGACTGGGCAGTTGGACTCCAACACCCTGGAAGTGATGGCTCGACCCCGCTGTGGTTTCACAGATGTGGCCAGATATGGCCATTTTGATGGTCGACCAAAGTGGGGCAAGTCTGTGGTCACATACAGGTACTACACTAGATCTCTACGTGAGAACAAAGAGCAACAACAAGTCTCTGCAAGTAGTTCACCCATAAAGTACAACTAGAAAAAAGATTCAACAGTGAAGCAGTTTTTGATCACTTGCAGCCCCTACCAGTTAGTTAAAGGTCCAGTGTGTAGCATTTAGTGGCATCTAGCGGTGTAGTTGCAGATTACAACCTTCTCGCCACACCCTCTCATTTCAAGTGCGTAGGAGGAGAAATTGGCCATGAAACTTGCAAAAAAAACAGAAAGGCAGGCCGCACAGAAGCTCACCTGGCAGAGTGCGACGCCCTTATACAGACAATACAAAAACCTTATACAAATTCAGGTGATTATTCACTAATGAAAACATACCATTCCATTTCTGCCTATAGGCTTATGATAAAGCTCCTCTGAGATTTTGTGAACCATTTTCATTCTCACTCTGCTGTAGGATAACTAACTACACACCAGATTTGAGTCAGAGTGATGTGGACGCCACCTTAGCCAAGGCTCTGAAACTCTACAGTGACGTCATTCCTCTGGATTTTAGGCAGATCGACAGCGGCACTGCTGACATTATGATCATGTTCAAGGCCAGAGGTAATACAGTACTTTAAGTGCTTTTGAGGAAATGTTTGATCTAGTGCTAACTGTACTCTCCCCTCAAAACCAGACCATGGAGATTTTTCTCCATTCGATGGCAGAAGTGGCGTCTTGGCCCATGCATTCTCCCCTGGAGAAGGCAACGGAGGTGATACCCATTTTGATGAAGATGAAATCTGGACTCTAACCTCAGCAGGTGCTCACATTAAGGAAACATTATTATTGAGGTGATATAACACTGAAAACACACACCCCCACAGTAACTTTATCAGTGTGTATCTGCAGGAACAAACCTGTTCTTGGTGGCAGCCCATGAGTTTGGCCATGCACTGGGATTAGCCCACTCTCAGGTCCAGACAGCCCTGATGTACCCCACCTACCAGTATGTGACCACAGAGGGATATGCGCTACCAGATGATGACAGACGGGGAGTACAGGCTATTTACGGTGAGAGCTCAACTAATTTACAGGTTCAAGTCCCACAGACCACAAAATATGGAGTGTGGACTGGTGGCTGGAGAGGTGCCAGTTTCACCTCCTGTGCCGAGGCGCCCTTGAGCAAGGCAACCTAACCCCAAGAAACTGCTCATGGGCGTCGCTAACATGGCAGCCCATCACTCCACCATCTCTCTCCCTGTTGCATGTCCACAAGTGCATGAAGTGTGTGTGTGTGTGTGTGTGTGTGTGTGTGTGTGTGTGTGTGTGTGTGTGTCAGAATAAAAAAAGAGTGAA
>NW_023339763.1:21927341-21941360 GCF_004916995.1 Morone saxatilis | reverse complement strand
TTACATTATTGGCTGTTATTACATGGGCATCGCCCCCATTTTGCAAAATACTGCAGCAAATATAAAATAAAACCAAACAATTAACAATAGTAATAAACAGTATTTCCTTACTTTTATTAATAACATTTGTATTTCAAATCTTAATGTCAAATGTAATATTCTGCTTTGGAATAAAAGTTCTTTTGACAAAAGTGCTCCTGACTGAACATTGTGTGTGTCATTTTTGTGAGCACCAGCTAGCTAAATTTCAGGAGCCGCAACTTTGTGTCAGGCTCAGACTGTTACCAGGTGAACAGTGACAGTTAATGTGATGAATGATGTTTTGACTGGCAAGCCATTAAAAAGATGGGCATGGCAAATAAAATTTTTATATGTTATAAATTAATATAAATTATATGTTTTAATAATTCCCATAATAATGGGGATAAATAATTAAACTGTATTTTTCTTATCTTCTCCTTATCTCCTCCTGAGGCCCCCTGGTGGCTCTAGCTTCCACTTGGAAAAACACTGCCCTAGGCAACTGCTTATCTTATCACATCCCTGATTGACTGAGAAAAACACAGGAATTGTTTTTTTTCTCGCTGATTTGAATCAGAGAGATCCCATGGCGCCTTGTCTTGTGATTAGCTTTTAGATGACAGGATATGTGGCCTTTGTTGGATGTAGAGCCTCTGTTCTTTTTTACTGAAGGTTACTGATATCAAACTACCTCCTCACCACAAGATTTTGGAACCAGATTACTCTCACTTTCAGCCTTAATCATCATGTAACTATGACAACATGTAACATTTTCTAATTTTTGTTTTGTTTAAATTGCATCCTTTAAAAATGTTAACTATTTTTGTTTTTATTTCTTTTGTTATAAAATATAAAAAAAACTGCCACACCTTTTCTTTGAAACCAGACCCTTCCCAAATCCCACCCTAACAAAGGTGATGCTTCACTTGTTTTTCAGTAAGAAGTCATACACATTTTCTTTAGTCTTTATGTCAGATCTAACATAGGCCCTCTGACCCTGTCCTGCTCTGAGCTCGCTGAGTGAATGACTTTTTATTGAATTAGTTGAACACTGGAAGTGCAACACACTTGATGCCATTGTTCCAGTAAGTGAAGAATAATCCCAAACACAGAGATCCCTCCACAGCCCCTCATTTGAAGAGCTTTGGTGACTCTAATCTAGCATTTAGCGTCTCTGCTAATCTCTTTGGATTACAGACTGTATAGATAAGTGATGCAAAGTGGTTCAAATCGCCTGTAAATCTTCCCTCCACTTTAGCTCTATCTATGCAGTGTGTGCATGCTGACTGGTGATATGTGAGAGGTTCACATGCAATGCTGTTATCCGTATGCAGAGGTCAGAGGTCATGGCATATATAGTAAAGAGATATGGAACATTTACAAAAATCCAGTCACAGTAAAGCTGAATTAAATAAAATGAGATGCAGTGAACAGAACACTGGCGCCTCATTTAGTTTGTGAACTGTAAAGGCATGAGGTGGTTAATATGAATAATCATGACTAAATGTGTACAAAAACATGCAACAAAAGATATCCCAGCAGCACTTGCAGCACACAAAAAACATATCTTCTGTTGGTTCTACTTATCTTTGCAACAGGATTCTCTTTTTCCATTAAAATAACCCATAAATAGAATTCAGATCTGTTTCTGTGGGTCACTTGTTCCACTTCCTGTGGACTTATGTAATGTGTTGTGATCCCTCATTTATACACAGCTAAAGTGACACAGCTGCTAATTCCTGGATTCCACATAAGTTAAATCACACTGAAAGTGGAACAAATGTCACCATGAGTTCACATGGATAAATAAAATTGGTGTCACAAACGCTTTTGTAAAATATAAATCCTATTCCCTGTATTTGGATCCCCAAAACTCATAGTAGTATTTGGCATTGGAATGGGAGAGATTCACCTGGTTATTGGCTCACTGAGTGTTGGGAAACAAACTCTTTATTTTACAAAATGATCTGTATTCTATGAAAGCCCATTTGAGCTAATGTGACTGGGAGAAAAAAAAAGATTCTGTAAATCATTATAATGACAAACTTTCTCAAAATATTGACTTATTATCTCGAAATAATGTCTTAGTATTTCAAAATAAATAGATACTTTTGTCAATATTTTGAAATAGTATCATAATATTTTTTACTTAGAATCACAAAGTCATTATTATAAGATGCCACGAAGACCCGCCTTACTCTGATTTCTGATAATAATACAGAGATGTTTAATGGGCTACAACAAGGATTCTACCCAAAATCTTGTTTCACAGCGACACTGAACTGCCACAGCAAATTTGAAATCGCAAATTTAACACCCTCAGAGTTAAAATTAACACTTTCCCAGGGTTTATATGGGAACCACTGGTAAAGTGTTAAATTAACACTTTTGAATTAGTTAAAATTATTAACACTATGGCAGTGTTATCCAACAAACTCTTATAGTGTAAAATATTAACACTGCAATGTATGACAAGAACACCAAGTTGATGTTCAACGTTCACCCATTAGAGACACAATCAGGTAACACTTGGTGGTGTTAAATGTACACTTAAGTAGTGTTTACTTTGCTACTGACACAGGGTATATGGTACACAGGGATTAACAATAATCACTCCTAAAAGTACTGCAACAAAAAATATTTTATTTTTCCTTTAACAAGGATTTCAAATGATTTTGAACAAAAATGGCACTTAAAACCACCCGGTACAGTGACTTTATACAATAGTGCCCAAAACATGAGGTATAGCTCTGTAGTTTGCCCTATACAATGCAGCTGTCTGTCACAATATAAAAAAATGAGTCTGAACCATAAGACTTTTGGACATCAAAGGGCTTAAAGTGTCTCAAATCATGAGGTGTAATACCTGAAACATTATGCATGTTGTCAACAACACGAAAAGCATGAAAATGCTCCACAAATATAGTCTCCATTTCTGATACCAAAAAAAAGACTTCATTTCTCAGAAAAATGCAAATAATCTTCATGAACACTGGCATATCATTAACAACATCAGTGCAAACAACAAGACCAGTGTGATATTCAGTACCATTATGTTTAACCCAAGTTGTCTCATGTATGTCACTTGACATATCAATCTGAAAATGCTCTGAAATCAAATCACCATTTTCAACATCAGTCAGTATTTTCGATTTGACAGGCCCAGACTCAATACCATTGGCAGACAATGATTCCCAATGATAGGCAACAGCTATTTGGTGTTTCTTTGCAAGGGACTTGGTTATGTTCTTGAAGTTTTTTAAACTGGACTTAAAGAATTTGTGTTTTGCCTCATACCTCATACTCCAAACATGTACTAAAGGACCAATTTGGCGTATACATTCAGGATAATGGATCATGAAGTGGTGTTTTGGTATCAAATTATTTTGAGGATACAAATCGGTGAATAATCTATGGTGCTCTTCAATAAGATGTTTTAAAAATATAGTCATACCCTCCGTAATACATGGGGAAAACACAATGTTAACAATATGTAACAACAGTAACAACAAATGCCAGTGTGTGTCAGCTTCTGGTACAACATCTCCAAATATTAAGGTTACGAATAAGGCATAATGTTTGACTGGCATTCAGCCCAATACTATTGCCAGTACAAAACATGTTTATGTGTGTTGGACGATTCTTTTTATCCATGAAGCCATAGTTGAATGCATATACACGTTGGAGTATGTTTTCATTAGAAATAAAATTCTGTTTCAAATATTCAAACAACAACTTAATCTCATACTGTGCTACTCCTTCTAAAATATCATGCATTATATCAAACACAAAGTTATCTGATACATTGAAATATGTTAAGGAATTGAGTATACTATTGCGTTTGATTCCAAAACAAGAATTTTCCCTTGGATTCTCGACAAGATAGTTGTAATGATTCTCATTGGTTAATTTAGTGCGCAACATCACACGTGGATCATTTTCACTAAACACTGTTTGAGCGGTTGCTCTATCAATAAGACACATTCTGCAGTAGAAGGTAGCACTGAAAGATTCCACATAACCAAGAATTGAGTTCAGACCTAAGTTGTCGCCTGTTACTTGTGCTATGGTGCCATAGACAAGTTGTTCAGTAAATGACACTTTCATTCCATTTTGCTCTAGTACCTTTACATCTTCTACGAATGGAGTAAGTATTTTGTCAATGCCATATTTTTTTGCATCTTGGGAGTGAAACAAAGAAATCAGATGGATATTCATCAGCAAAGAATTCAGACGTGGTGGTAAATTGCGGAGTGTAAAATATAAACATCCAAGCTTATGAATGCCTTGTTTTGACCCTAGTGGATTTGATGTTTCGAAATCATCATAGTAAATTTGGATTTGCAATGCATTTTTAAATTTTGAATATAATGGGTGATTTTTGAAGTATTTTCCATCACAAAAATCTTTATATAAGCTACCAAGAACAACAGATCTGTTAATGTGACAACACACATCTTCATTCTTGAAAATGAACTCTAATGTTTTTAACAGGGGTACATAAATGAAAGTGTCATTTACTGGTACCTGCTCATATACTCCAGATACTTTGTTTCTTTTTGAAAGTGAATTTCTAGTGTTCAACAACACCCATTTCTCACTAAATATTTAGTCATTTAGAGTTTGTGTTTAAGTCCACTGAATGAATTGAAAGTTTCCTGAAGAATGTCTTCCCACTGCACTTCTACTGGGATTATCAGTAGGCACTGCACTTAACACTTGTTCTTTAAGATTTGCATGAACTTCACTAACATACTCCTCCATGCTTTCAACAACAGATAACACAACATTGTTGGCAACACCACTGCCCTGTAACTTTGCTATGATTGAAGCACACATATCTTTTGCCTGATCTTTTGACATATGAGATGATGAAGGTTGACTTGTCACATTTAGATCCATGTCAGAGGCATCTTGTTGTGAGCTCTGTTCACTGAAGTCTGACTGATGTGTTTGCATATTTACATCATTGCTTGTTCCCATGTTAACAGTACTATGACAAATATTTAAATGCTTTCTAAAACCTGCAAAACTTTTAAACTGCAATGAACATCCTTCTTGAGCACAAAGAACAACACATTTTTTACCTGGGTATAACCCATGAAAAAACTTAAGGTGCTGAATTAATGCACTAGGTGCATCATGCAAGGATCTGCAAATATAACACCTATACATAGTTCAAGAACTCTTTGCCATTAGGCTTTCTTTGATGTGCAAACACAATTACTGTAGACTCAAGACTTTTTTTCCAAAAAACAAAATAAGCTATGCTGTGCCTGGCATAATTGCGTGTTTATCTATCATGCAAATGATGTACACATAAACATTGCTATATGAACTTGGCTCTTAGCTCCTGTTCATGAACTTGGCTCTCAATTCCTTCACCTTTGGACTTTCTATCTAGTTGTGTCAACCATTCCACACGCATTTAGACTGTTGTCCTGGAGGAAAGTGTACATGTTTGGTGGGAGAGGCAGCATCATCTAACTATCACTGAAACGAGAGTGCCACCTTAAAGAGTGTTCATCAACAGCTGCCAATGACATGGTTTCCCCTGGCCCAGGGGATGCAGCTTTCTTGCGTCTTCACTAATGTAGCCTAAGTGTGATGGCCCCTGCCTGTAGGTTCCAGACTCCAAGAAGATATGGCTGGTCCATCGTCCCTCCCCCTTTCTACGTAATGTTTCGTCTAGCGGCTCCTAACATGACTGTTGGGGGGAAAAATATTTAAGTAACAAGTTACATTTGAAATATTGTCTTTTTGATCTGCCTGCCCACATTTACCAATTAGAATTGCAATACTGCTAGCATCGGAGTACGATACCTTGCCTGAAACACACACTAGATGGCTCCACTGGGCCTGAGCCTGGCCCCGCTGATCTTCGGTGCTTTTCTTTTTAGGTAGGCTGAGGGTGGTAAGATTATGCAGGGAGCCAGCAGGAAAGATTGCCATATCAACTGGTCCCATTCCTGTCAAGAAAAAAAAAATTCAGTCTTGCCGCAGTTTTTATTTCAATCACAAGCTTTCTTTCCTTTTTTAACATTAACTCCCAGAACAATTTTAACCAACTGCCTCTGACTCGTCTCAGGGTTTTCTGCGGCCCAAAGTGGACAGGAAGCTGTTAAGGATAAGCTTCAGATATATTTGAAATGAGGCTGTATGTAAACCTTGCTAGTTATGAAGGAGTCAGAGCTGTCATTACTACAGTAGATGAAGTTGCGCCCACCACCCCTCTACTTGTTGCAGATAGAAGAGATGTGTACCGGCGATGGAAGCACATGAACTGCTGTGGACCAGGCACGCTCAACAGGCAAAAAATACTCTGCCTGGTACTCCTCTGCTTTCTCAAAGCTGGGGCTGCATCATCCTCTATCCTACTTGTATCAATAATACCTTCACTACAACCCCACATCAAAATAATTCTGAATCTGCGCCAATCATCATTCGTGTGCCTGATTGCTGGCCAGACGGCTCCAGCAAACTCTTAGGAGCGACTGTGTGGTAATCAGGCTCTCTGCTTCTCCTGATCACCGTTGCTTTATAGAATGTATGCCATTTCTCAAGAAGTTTGCAGATGTTTCTGGTCCAAAGAGAGAGCCTGAAATCTTGTGTATCTGCAGCAACAGAGAAATGAAAGAAATTTTTGGTGAATTTACATTTCTAAGCTAAGCTTATAGCTAATGAATTGAAAATATGGCAATAATTACCAGCCCCTGTGTGTCCAGGAGCCTTGGAAACACTGAGAGTACGGTGTGTGATTCATCAGGATTGTGGATGAGGCGCTGTCTATACTCAAAGGTCTCCTTCATTTTCTGCAGGATGATTTTTCCATCACTCGTGTGGTTCATCAAAGATATGACCTCTTTACAACGTTCGTCGTCCAACTGACCACCAATCTGAGGCACCTCTCTCTCCTGTCTTGGACCACCTCCTCTTGCTGTCTGCATTTTAGGTTCATTGGACACAAGTTTTGTCTTTCTCTGAATTGTCTTGAGCCGCCATGCCAGAAATCCAGAGCCACTTTCGTTGTCATAAAAATGTTCCTAACAAAAGGACAGAGTTTTCCAAGTTGTGCTATTTGTAAGTGTTTACATTTGCATAAAATGGAAGTTCATCTTTGCCGTCAACATGTGTACATACACACTATACACAACAATACATAACATAACATAACATGGGGCGGCAGTAGCTCAGTGTGTAGGGACTTGTCCCACAGACCACAAAATATGGAGTGTGGACTGGTAGCTGCCAGGTGCCAGTTTCACCTCCTGTGCACTGAGCAAGGCAACCTAACCCCGAAACCTGCTCATGGGGCGCTGGTAACATGGCAGCCCCATCATTCCACCATCTCTCCCCTTTGCATGTCCACATGTGCATGAAGTATGCATTTCAGCCTGTGTGTGTGTGTGTGTGTGTAAAAAAGAGTGAAAAAAACAATTTCCCCTAGGGGATCAATAAAGTATATCCAAAAAAACAAACAAACACTGAGACTCAAAGATCTTCACCAGTGCCATTTCTTTGTCTTTTGCCTCTCAAAGGAGTCAGAGTAAAACCAGCTCAACCTGAACCAAATCCACAACCTAGACCTGAACCAGATCCTGGGCCCACATCAGAACCTTTTCCAGACAGGTGCAACAGGAACTTGATTTTTGATGCTGCAACCTCCAGCCAGAGCAATCTTTACTTCTTCAAAGATGGGTGAGGCATCTATGCACTGTTTTTTGTTTTAGTCATGCAAGTTTCACAAACACATAATAGTCCGTTAGATAGAGCTGTTAAGTTAAATTCATTCATTAAGGTTTTACAGTATGACCACTGCTCCTTTTACAGATATTTCTGGAGGAGGAGCAGCTCCTGGGATGGCATCAGTATGAACAGAATACAGACTGTCTGGCATGGAATCAGCAAAGTTGATGCTGCTTATGAGTATAAGGATACTTTTTTTTTTGAAGGTAAAACATTTTTTTTGTTAATAATTATTTAGTTTTTTCTTGTTTGTTAGAGATGATAAAAGCTTGACATAAATGCTGGGATCCGTCTGGAGTTTATCTTTTCACATCACAGGGGATCATTACTGGGGGATTAGAGGAAGGACTGTCCTACCTGGTTATCCCAAACCTCTCAGCGACTTTGGCTTCCCCCCATCTGTAACCAAGGTAGATGCTGCTGTCCATGTGTCTTTCATAGGCAGAACCCTCCTCTTTGTGAGGAACAAATACTGGAGGTGAGTAATGTCAAGCCATAAAGATTTAGGCTGAATCCAGAATCCATAGACTACATGTTGATGAACTCCTCCCCATATTACCCATATAGCTACAATGAAAGAAGGGGCAGAATGGATGGTGGGTACCCAAAATTCATTCACAGAGCGCTCCCTGGGATTGGCTACAGAGTGGATGCTGCATTTGAGAACGGAGGTAGGAAACAGTCAAAGGTTAGACCCTCTACAGTAGCATTATGACTTCCTGTTTGGGGTGATAATAATGATGCATCCCTGTTTTCAGGTTATCTGTACTTTTCATACGGATCCAGACAGACAGAGTACCACTACCAACGAAGAAAAGTGCGGCGCATTCTGTTAAACTATGGATGGTTGGATTGCAACTAAAGAAACAAAGACCCAAATACACACACACACACACACACACACACACACCTGTGGGCACATAATAGCTATGGTCTACTCCACTAACAAAATTTGAGTAGCTTAAAGTCAAAAATATGTTTTCCTTCTTGTTCCTACAGTTGGATGTTTGAGCGACACTGTACAGAATCATGTATGTCCATAGTGTCACACTAGAAGGAAGGACTTAGAGTGTTAAAGTTGGACACATCTTGTGTCCAGCAGGACCATTGTAGAAATGAAAAAAATGCATATTCATATATTCTGGAATTTTTAATGTGGAAATTATACTTTTTCTTTGTGGAAAAAACATATCTGACACACATTATTTTTCCAAGCCGACTGCCTGGAGGGGATCTTTAAGGGGGCTTTTCTGTAGAAACCTGCAAAGAAATACATAATGAAATTGTATAATAATCCTGTAGGCGACACCTAGTTGTAGTCAATGTTTTTTCTTCTGCCTGTATAAATTAAACATTAACATTAAACAACAAGTCTTTAAAAGTGAACATAACATCAAGAATGAGTTTGAATGCTTCTTCTTTGTACCTGAGTAAGTTTTTGAATTAGGATGTGCTTGAAGGCATGTAAGGGAATCTGGCAACTCTGGTTTGTGTTTAAGTGCAGGTGACTTAAGTAGGAGATCATTTATCTTTCCCAGAACCCAGAGGAGTCATGCTGCTGAGAGCGATGAGAGCAAAAGGAAACAATCACACACGCTCAAAATTGCAGAACCACAGTTATCATTTTAAGTGCCTTAGTTGTACAAGAGTACCCTAGGTGGTAGGATCTGAAAGAGAGAGGATGCCTTGTTCATGTGGTTTCTACGTGATCAGGGTTAGCATCATCGTTTTAAGAGCCTGTCTCCCTGTTTATAGCTAAAACAGGCAGTAATTAAAATCAAACTTATCAGAAGAATTAACACTTGAACGTGCATCAATGTGATAAGAATTACTTAAAATGACAGAAACCATCTTTGGGAAAAATTTATCTGATGTGTACTTTGGCCCATGTACCAACATGGACGCAGGGGGCTTTGTGACCCTTCAAATGCAATATTGCAGTGCAGAGTATTCTGTTTCTGTAGTTTGACTAACGCTCAGTGCTGCTATTTTGGGAAGTATCAAACTGCACTGTGAAGTAGGTTCAAACAGTAGTTTTTAGTGATACTTTGTACTACAAGGACAGTAAACTCTGCTCCACTATTCTCTATGCCAGTGGTTCCTATCCATTTGGGTCTGGACCCCACGAAGACGTGTGTAAGAAAAACTTTAAAAATATACATTTTCCAGTGCCATTAGTTTCTGTGAAGAGTAGTTGTAATATTACTAAAATATTATTATAAATGAGTTACACTACTCATTACTGGGGAAAGTTATATTACTGTAATTGCAATTGTAAATGCATTACTGCCCAACACCTTTCATAAGTAGGACTCTTTTACGGTCAATACATGTGCTTAACCAAACGGTTAAATTGTCCTTTAGTGATAAGGTAATGAAGATAATACATTTACAATTTTTATGAAATAAAAAACATATGAACATTCACTGTTTTATAATATATTGTTCATATCATACATGATAAAACTGCTGAAAAAAAAATATCAGTAGACCTATGACTTTTCCGACTTTTTCCGACAGAATTAAAAATGTAAAGATAATAAATAAACATTAATTGATTATGTTTTTTAGGAATTTTAAAAGTAGTTTTTATATATGTTAATGGTAAATTATCAATATAATAACTTATATTTGATAATAATAAACACGCTTTGTGATTTCATTGATAAAACTACAATAACCATAATTCCCAGCTGACGATGACGTCTGGGGGGCACACCTCTCACTGTGATTGGCTGATGTATTTATCCGCTGCATGGCTGTCTGAAGGTGAAGCGGGTCCAAGTGTGTGAGTCACAGTCCCGTCTCCGAGTCCAAAATGTCATCCAGTGGACTTTTAACCATGCACGCTCAAATGTGTAAACGCCTGGTAAGTGAGGGTGTGTAAAAGAATCAGTTTGGTTTGCCTGCTCTCGTTATATTGCATGGAAATGCTAGTTTTAGTAAGTGTCCTGTTGGCTGTAAACACAAGGCCCTGGTTAACTTACAGCAGCTCAGCTAGCCTTGTTGTGTCTGCGGAGCGTCCTTGACCAAAGTAATGTTACAGCCTGGAAACACCTGATAACTGCTCCAGCTGGCCCGGGCGCTTTACTGAAGCTGTGTTTGTGTAAACGGTTAGCAGCAAGGTCTGCTAATCCATAAAATAACTGAGGAGAAAAATAACAACAGTAGCTAGCATAACTGAGGATATTAAAAGCCAAAGATGGGCCGTACAAGTTAGACTGACTCGACACCTAGCTTAAAAGCAGTAAAAGCCCCTGTTTGGTCACAGGTTGCTAGCTAATATAAGCGTTAACTTACATGTCTGTGTCTTCTTTTATTGTTAGCCTAGCTAACGTATTTCTCATGCTTCTCTGCTAGCTTTAAACTTGACTAATGTGACCCCAAATTGTATCAAGGAGCTTTAGCACACTTTTGGAGAGATGGGATTAGAAATAGGAACTCTCTCGTGTATGGAAGATGAATGATCATCCTTTAATCATTATCCTGCCATTGTAGGCTCACAAGTACCTCTCAAGAACCTACACATCTCGCCCTTCGCTCAATGTAAGTGACAGGAGACTTTTCACTTTCAAATTCTCATCTTAACACAATGTTTGGACTGCACACTGTAATTCAGCTTTGAATGGATTCAGGAGGTCGTCATTGTCAGCGCAGTCCGCACTCCAATGGGCTCCTTCAAAGGCACCTTGGCAGCTGTACCAGCCACCAAACTGGGCTCCATTGCCATTAAGGGAGCTATAGAGAAAGCAGGTATGTTCAGATGGTCAACTTTATTTAGAGAAAAGTATTCTCCTCCATTTAGGAATACATGAAACATCAGCTGATCATCACCACCAGCACACCTGTGCAAGCATGGCTAAGCTAATACACAGATAACAGTAGAGTGGGCGACTGGCTGTGTGTGTGTTTAGTGAGTTGACTTCATGTTTCTTGTGTTTAGGAATTACTCCTGAAGAGGTAAAGGAAGTCTACATGGGCAATGTGCTTCAGGCAGGAGAAGGCCAGGCCCCCACAAGACAGGCCTTGCTCGGAGCAGGTATAAGCACACTGGTATATTTTCACCCTCATTCCAAATATTGGCATTGCACCAAACTTTGATGTCCAGAAACCAGATACAGAGATGATATATTGACAAATTCAAAATGATTGACACGGGTACAAAAAAACAAAATTACCATCTCTTCAAAGCTAATATCTCTGTATACTTTATTAATCTGTAATGTATGACCAAAGCTACAAAAGCTTTCAGCTGCAAGGTGACGCATGCACGGTTTCTCTCAACAGCTCTGAGAGACCTTTTTAGACCATTGTTCATATAAAAAGTTACAGAAAAGCTGAAAGCTAATGTTTTGTTTTATTATTTGTTATCTTCAGGCTTGACCCTCAGCACTCCAGCAACAACCATCAACAAAGTCTGTGCCTCTGGGATGAAGTCCATCATGATGGCAGCTCAGAGTCTAATGTGTGGACACCAGGTAGCTTTAGCATTAAATACACTGTACAATGTACTGTACATATACCAAACACACATCTGATCTCTGACAAGAAAATGGAAAACTCTGTTATGACCAAAAACAAGCTTTATTTGCCATAAACTGCTTGATAACTTGACCTATTATAGCATGGTCTCATAGACTTGGCCTTGGGACTGTAATTACCAAATTACCAAATCCTGTGAAACTCAATAAGCTACAGAAAAATGTACCTTTCATACCAGTCATACGCATGCAACTAGAGCCTGACCGATATGGGATTTTTGAGACCAATAACAATTTGGCAGCCGATATATAGTGAATGTTTTTAGCTGGAATGAAAATAATCCTTTTCTGTGTGGATTGTGCACTGATGTGATGATGCAAGGGTCCTTGAAAGGCTGTTTTCTGAAATAAATAACTTAATGTCTTAAACATAAGAAACTAAACTGAAACAATTCTTATAATGCAAATATTGAATCTGATGTCATGATTACAGATTTTAAATACAAATGTAATTATTACTGCATAAATAAAAGTGAGGTTTTCAAAGACATCTTGCAAAAGGGGGCCCTGACTATAAGCTAAGGGGGCCTTCACATGGAAAAGTTTGGGAACACCTGTTAAATAATTGTTCACATTATGAACCAGTTCTAGTTGACATTGCTGAGAGATGATATCGGTGGACAGATTTTGGTCGGGCTCTACATTCACTCGAGTTACGCAGATATCAGGGATTGAGGTTCAGTGTCAGACAATCGACAACAGACTATAATAGTTGTTACTCCAGTTAAGTGCGTGGCTGTCTGTGTGTGATTTTTAGGATGTGATGGTGGCAGGAGGCATGGAGAGCATGTCCAATGTACCTTACGTGATGACCAGAGAGACTCCAGCCTACGGAGGAGTAAGGATGGAAGACCTTATTGTCAAGGATGGACTCACTGATGTCTACAACAAATTCCACATGGTAACTATCAAGCGATGGTTGAAAATGTCAAGACATTATTCTCATGACTGACAGAGTTTTCTGTTTGGGTGGGGGTTTTCGTAAGTCTGGACAACAAGGTCAGGGAATCGTGTGTGTGTGTGTGTCCGTCTCAATAATACCATTTTCGTATTTGATCTCTTTTCTGTGGCTTTTCCCTTACTGTCTTTAACAGGGCAACTGTGCAGAGAATACAGCCAAGAATTGCAGCATCACCAGAGAGGAGCAGGACACCTACGCCATCGGCTCATACAGCCGCAGCAAGGCAGCATACGAGTCTGGCCTTCTGGCCAAGGAGATTGTACCAGTTAGCATTCCCCAGAGAGGTACAGCAACTTGCCCTAGGGCCAGTGACCTTGGTCATTAACTTAACGTAGCACATATCTGACCTTGACGTGGTTTTGTAGGCAAACCTGACGTGGTCGTGTCGGAGGATGAGGAGTGGAGGCGGGTCGACTTCAGCAAAGTTCCCAAACTGAGGGCGGTTTTCCAGAAAGAGAATGGTAATGAAGCAGCTGCTATTACTTTCATTCGTTACCTGATTTGGGGAATAACATTAAGTCCCTTTTTGTCCTAACTAAACAAATTTGTATTTGAGGTGAATTCGTACATGAACTTGCTTGCATGGAATGCAAAAAGATTCTGTCCCTCTCAAATACAATGCATACGGTGTAAGAATTGTGTTACTTATCCTTATTTTGCATCCTTTATTATTATATTTATTTACCTTACTTAACTATATCTTCTAATATTAATAATATTAGTAATATTTTTATTGTGATATTCTTTGTT
>NW_023339763.1:21925508-21927317 GCF_004916995.1 Morone saxatilis | reverse complement strand
TATTGCTGCTGTGTCAACCTGAATAAATAAATAAATAAATAAATATCTTATCTTACTCATAATACTATTAGGCTTGTGAATGAAGTTGTACTGTTCTGTTGCGTAGTACTTCTGAAATGCAGTAGGGCTGCACAGTTCATTGAAATTTTTGATCAAAATCACAGTATGGCCAAGTGCATTATCCAAATCACAAAAGCTGCACTTCTCTGATAAAGGTTCAACTGTAGTGCTGTAGTTCTAAGATATGCCCTGGCCTACTAATCTTGTCCAGATTTTAGAGAACGTTTTTGTTTGGTACAGACCCCATCAAATGTAGATTATTATTATTTTTTTTACTTTTTTAAAATTCAATTTGTGATACAAAAGTCATCATTCCTACACTAATTGTTAATTATATTATTATCGCAATGTCTGTCAAAGTAATTGCAATATGATGTTTTTTACCATATTCTGCAGCCCTAAAATTTATATATAAAAAAAGTAATAATACTAATGAGAACCTTTGTGTTTTAATGCATATTTCTTTGTGATTGGTCACTTGATTTTTAGGCACAGTGACTGCAGCCAATGCCAGCACACTGAATGATGGAGCAGCTGCTCTCGTTTTAATGACGGCAGATGCTGCAAAGAGACTCAACGTCACTCCACTGGCCAGGATTGTCTGTAAGCTGTAACACACACATACAAACGCAGTGAACTGTGCTTGCAGAGCCTAACTGAAATCGAGGTGTTAAAACATGGCAAGCCAAGTTACAGATGAAATGTAAGACTGCTAGGAAGTTTATTCTATACGTTTATAGAGAGGTCTGTATGCCAGATGAAAGCATTCGTAGGTTTGTATGTGGATAAACTGTGATTCCAAATACCTCTCTGTATCGATCATGTTAAAATAAAACAGGCCATTGTTTGATGGAGCAGCATTATTAAACAGGGTATTGTTAAAGCTACACTGTCACAGTTGGGACTGATATGTTGATAAGATTGATATATTGTATTTTCTTTTTTACATAGCCTTTGCTGATGCTGCAGTTGCACCCATTGATTTCCCCATTGCTCCCGCCTATGCTGTACCAAAGGTGAGTATTAGCAAGTAATTAGTAGGGATGTCCTGATCTATTTTTTTTTGCCCCCATCTTAAATATTAGGTACTGAGTCCAATCTGATACTTTCTGATATGATAGCCTAAATGTTAAATATGTATTGCATGGACTAACACATTGAAATAACAGCAGTTGCTTTCTAAACGGATCGGATCGCAGTGCTTCTTGGTGGTCATCTACAACGGTCCCCTTTTGATCGGATCATCCAAGACGCATTCTAATACCAGGTGTAAACAGGCTCAAAGCTTAAATTATTGGCTTTAATATTATTTTAACTAGTCATAATGAGTGGCTGCCAGCTAAATGTTTTGTACACAGCTCTTTGCTGATAAAGGAGAGTACCAATAACAGATTGTTTAGTGTCAGAATCTGTGTATTCTTTAATCCTGGATGTCATATCATTTTTCACATTGGCACACTTATTATTTATTTATTTATTTATTTATTTATTTACACTCTGATATGGAGTGATTTAAATTTAATTTATTACTCTTTTCTCTTATTAAAAGTAATATTACTTTACTTATTACTCCCTGCCAAGAGTAATTAGTTACACTACAAGTAATATTACTTTTCTGCTACTCCCCACAAAATTGGTTATCGTGTCCTCCCCAGAATTCAGACTTAAGGGCGGGGGTGACTAATATAATTACCGAAATGTATTTTTAATTAGTTACATTACTAGTTACTAGGGAAAGTAATATTACTA
>NW_023339763.1:21914216-21925408 GCF_004916995.1 Morone saxatilis | reverse complement strand
TGTTGTTGTTGTTGTTGTTGTTATTGTTATTATTATTATTATTATTATTATTATTATTATTATTATTATTACACATTTAAGTTGCTCATCCCAGGAAATATGGCAGTTGGCAGGGTAGAGAACATGAAAGTTGCTTGAGCATTTTCCTTTTGTTGAGTTGTTGTGTTTTATGTTAATGTGTGGATTCTGATCAAATGTGCGCAATATAAAATGTAAAAATCCAAATTATATGATCCAGGTTTGTCACTAAGGTTCAGAGGCATCTAATATTTTTTTTAGTGTTAAAGTCCTAAAGAGAATTATTTTACCAAACTGTCAAAAGATGTGCTCTATATGGAACCATACTCAACTTTGTGGATGCAGTTCGGTTCAAACCTCCTCACACTTCCACCATGTCTGTCAGGTTCTGGACGCAGCAGGGCTGAAGAAGGATGACATCGCCATGTGGGAGATCAACGAGGCCTTCAGTGTGGTTGTGTTGGCCAACATCAAGATGTTGGACATTGACCCTGCAAAAGTCAACGTGAACGGGGGAGCTGTGTCACTGGGACACCCCATTGGGTAAGCAGCTGAGAGGGGATGGTACAGACCTCTGGAAGAGATCTGGGATGTGACGTGGAATGAAGAGAAAATAACGAATACTACCACTTAGATTTTCCCAGGATTAAATAAACGCAGATGAGGAACGAGGAGTTTCCTGTTTTCCAAAAAAATATCTCCTCCATTTTTCATCTACCTTTTTCCTTTCTGTTATGTTTAGCCATTCAGTAGAGTAGGAGACAAAAGAATCAGCTTTAACTGACAAAGCAGTTCAGACAAATTATCAAAAAGTAAGTATGTTGACCTTATGGACATCAAAACGCAAGAAAGGCCAGCATTTAACTGCTGCATCACTTGTTTTAATCTTTAAACTAAATCATTTTTTTGTTGTTGTTTTGTGAAACATTTCTAAATGAGTGGCTTTTGTTTGTATTTCTTCAAGTATCTTATGTACTTTAAAGGTTATAAATGCAAAGTTCACTTGCCACTGAATGCCTAGAGCATCAACATCTCAGATCAGATCAGTGTTACAGAAACAAAATAAAACCCAGTAAAACCAGTTAGTTAGTTTTTCTACAATCTTTTTAACAACCAACGCTGGTTTGGTCAAAATAAAGCCTTAATTCACAGTTGGATGTGAAAATATGTGTGAAAAGGGCTGCAGTGTAAGCTAACGTTTCAAAATATGTCAACTAACAGTGCTGGTTTTAGTCAATGACAGGCTCAGATTGTTCTAAGTATCTGACAACATTATGGAAAGGACCCCTAAAAGCATTTGTTTAACCTGACACAGCTGTAATATTGCTATTGTTTGCCACCAGACTCCATAGACAAAAACAATAATTGTACTTCCCATATCAATGTCAACAACATTATAACTTGATTCAGAGTGGACAGAGACAAAATAAAACTCACTCTTAGTATTTCCACTGATCTCATAATCACTAACTCTGGACTGGTCAAAATAAATCTTTAATTTGGGGTGCCCTGGTGGCTCATCGTGTGTGGGTCTGGGTCCTTGCTGCAGCGCCTCTTAAGAGCGGCTTCTCTCATCTCCTCCACTGCTGGAAAAGCAATGATGACATCAACTTCTGTGTCACAGAGGACAGAGGGAGTGCTTTGTAGAGCTTTATTTGTAATAAAACTACAGGAACTGCAGAAAACTCAATGCATCTCTTCCTGTGCACAGAAAATCAACAACAGCATTTTAGAACATACATTTCAGTAAATGTACAAAAATGTCCTGGATATTAACTTATACTTTGTCTCTTCTCCTGTCAGGATGTCTGGGGCAAGAATTGTGGGTCACATGGTGCACAACCTGAAGCCAGGCCAGTACGGGCTGGCGGGCATCTGCAATGGAGGTGGTGGAGCTTCATCCATTCTGATCCAGAAACTGTAGGAAACTTGATAGGAAACTTCTGTCTCTCCCTGAAACACTCTTCGTTATTCTGTGTGTGGACTACCTGTTGGCTCCAGATGGTTAAGACCTCTGTAAACTCACCTTTTACTGTGAAGAATGCATCTGTTACAACTTCAATGCCAGTGGCCTTACTCAAACAGCAAAGTAGGACTTGACCCACGTGACTTCATGACTCCAGTGTTTAAAACACTCCTTTGTTTGATAAAACCTATTAAAGATGAATATTTAACTCTGAAGTGATGGTTCAATAAATAGTTTTTATGAAACCAATGTCGTTTTATTGATGTTCTTTGTTACTGAAGGTTTGACCTACAATAATTGCTACAATAAATCATTACTCTGCTCTGGTTTTAATATGTTATGCTTAATCTAAAAAAAGGATATTACAGTAATATATTTGGCCCTGTCATTTTCAGGGTGGCCACTAGATGTTGCAATTGTCGTAGTGCTTACTACTACTTGTTCATGTTGAAGAAGAATATTATCTATATGCAGCAAGTTTTCTATGTATAGGGAGGTTTAAGTTTTACCAGTTGAGGGTTTGACAGGTCTTTAAAATGTCTGCTGTTTCCTTTTTTCCTCAATACAATGGAGGTGAATATTTGTTTGTAATGTCCAAAGCAGCAAAAATGTATCAAATGGAACTTATCAGAAAAAGTTTAAGAATTAATTAAAATTATATTAATGGACACATAAAACTGAGCTTATAAAAAAGATCTAGTTTGTAATGTTTAGATAGCTCAATTGGCAGAAATGGAATCTAATATTACACTTATATTGGTGTATAATCACTTGAATATAAGATTCATTGTGTCTTTATTACCTCAGAATGAGACATTTATCTACAGGTCGCCTTCATGGAGCCTTTAAGGCCAGTGGTTCTCCAACTGTGGGGCTTGGATAACAAGGGTGGGAAATATAGAATGGAACAAAGTGGCATGAATAGGATTTATGTAGGGAAAGGTTTTCTGATGATATTGTTCTAACCTTTGTCACTAAAAGTCAACATTTAATTAGTTTTGTTCCTTCTGTCATTGTTAATGATTGCTACAAATTGAGGGGTGGGGTGGGTGAACTTTTGACTCAAGCTGTATTATTCCATAATAAGTGAATGTACAGCTAGTGATCCCCTCAGTGTGTACATTTACACGTCTTGCTGGATCACATTTGACCTTGTTTCTTTATGCAGTGCATGCTTTTGCACGATTTAGCTGCTGTTTCCTGTTGTGTCTTATATATCATAAGAAATTATGTAAAGTTTGTAAATGCTGTCATAGGACTTGTACATCTACCCCCCTTATGTACTTATGCAATACTTTAAAACATATACAAAGTTTGAGCTGATGTCACTCAGTAGGACGTTATGTTCAGAGTCTCTTGCTGGATGATGCTTTCATTCCCTTCTTTCCTGCCGGTTAACACAGTCAGGCATTGGGTTAAATATTAACAGGGTCTGAAAGTCCTTTGGTCCTCAGTATTTTTGAGCCTGCATGGCTATTTGTTTAGATGTTACTGATTAAACACACAAGGCGCTCTTTAGGAGGACAAACAAAAGCCTGCATAAAGTAAGAACCAAGTCTATTATCCCTTTCCACTTTTTTTTTAATCCTATAAAGCCCTGTCTGAATGGCATCTTTTGGTATGTCAAACAAGCAGTGACCACTTACCGCCTTTTGACTCCTCTAGTTCCTCCTCTCTCTCTTCCGTCACACAGGGATGGTAACAGGTGTGGCAACTTGGGTTGTTGTTGAAAGCATTGCCTAACATGTTAGTAACTTTCGAGAAATGAATGCCACTTGATTTATGGCTGTGTTTCTGTACAGTTGCAGGAGTATTGTTGTTAAATGTTGCAGCATCACACACAGATGTTTGCTGCTCAGACATGTGGCAGGTGGAATGCAATTACTGGTGCACAGAGTTACCATAAACCTGTACAGTAAGATACACAGCACCATGATGCATATGAAACAATATATCACACTGCTGAACTGAAATAGGCTTTCCCGTCACAAATCAATGGAGCCCACTGCTGGATAAACACAGTCATTGTGTTCACTTCATTTATCTTATCTGAGAGCCTGCCTTTGAACAGAAGATAATGAGTAGTGCTGGCCTTCATCAATACCTGCTGTTTGTCCATGTCAAGTGTTGTTTAAATGAAGTGGCCCACCAAAGGCTGGCTTGTGCAGGAAGAGGAAAAAGGTGTGGTCATAGCTGTTGATTATATGGAGGAATGGCATGAACATGAGACAGAAACTGGGAGTGCAGTGACAGACAGGATCAGAGTGCTGGAGGAAGTAATTTCAAGGTAGGTGGAAAACCAGTAAGTAGTATGTGGATAACTATTTTTTACAAAGTCAAAGTAAGCCAGCCTGCTTGGGTAATGTGTGACCCGCACTGTACTTTTCTGATGAGTATTAATGTGTTTAGGTTAGTTACTTCTTGTGACCTAACATTCTAATAAACAAGTTGCTCAATGATCTTTTTGTTTCATGGATATTTCTTGAATGATTGTTACTCTGTTTCAATATGTGTCATGTACTGTTTTTATGACCAGTAATTGAAACATTTTTATTACAAGAAAGAAAAGCAGAAGAACCTCTTCCAAATTTGCTTTCCCAGGCAGTGTAACCAGTTTCAGTATGAATACTAATCAGGTAAGTTTAGCTTTTGTAGTGAAAGGCAACGCCTTTAAATGTCTGTTGTTTTAATATAGTTTTCTCTTTTTTAATTCTTTACTTAGTTTACTACATATGTTAACATTTAATGAAGGATTTTACTTACTCTCTTTACTGCGCCTCCAGACAAATTATCCCATCTATGACAACATGGGGTTTCAGCAGGAGGAAGGAAGACCTCCTCCATTTGCCCCACAGCAGGGTATATACCCTAACCTCCCACAAGAGACCCCTAGCTACGTTGCTGCCGTCCCCCAAACCATCAACACTCACCACACTGCAACACCTGGGATGCCACATAACACAGGACAAAGGAAAGGTACAGTAATGTTTGACTCATGTTTTGTCACAAGCCTTCTGTAAAGTGATACGGTGTGGAATAGAAATGTGGGTAAACAATGGCTTCCTGTCAGTCACAAAGCAAATATCCACTCATATGAATGAAGACATCTATTGTAGTTTCAATGAATCATTAACTTCACTTTAACAGAACGTGTTAATGTGAACATGAAGTGTGTGGATGTAGCTCTTAAAATGTTAAATAACATATTCTTCCTCTCACAAATGAAAAGTTGAATTCATAAGCCACAAAACACACCCTTTAATCCACTCAGAGGTTTTGCTGCTGCAGTCATACCTGGCCTAGTACTAGCTTATTGCAGCTAATAAAGCTAGTGTTAAAAAACATTCAATAGATATTGCTGTGTACTAGGGATGTGCATCTCCATCACTGAGGCCAATGTAAGAAATAGGAAATAAAGAATATGATGCAATGCAATTCAATAAGGTAAAAATAGTTCAGTGATCCGGTGCACACTTTTTTAATCAGTACAATCACATTTTGAACTCTTATGCTAGTGCACCGATTTGAATCGGTGAATCTTACCATCTATGATGTATATAAGAGTGGGTTTGCTAACTTTATGATTCTGCACTAGTTATGCTACTGTTCTATCATCCCAACCTTGGGGACACCAAAGTTTCCTGGGGAGTCACAAGGCCTTCTTGATTTTAAGAGGTGTAAAAAAAAACTGTACACAGTAGGCCTTTATCTCAGCATTTGGTTCACTTCTGTGAAGAAAAGTGAGTCTAAAGTAAAGAAAATGTCTAATAGAACAATGGCCAAGCATTTATATTTAAGTATTTATGATTTTTTTAAATTCTTAAAATAATAATAATCTGCTCAGAATTCAGAATTCACTGAGTTACTGAGTTCACTGTTTGGGTTCATTGTACAGTTTTGAAAATAATATGTAATATCCATAAAATATAAGTCATTTAGTCATAGAAAAAGAGTCCCTTAAAGAAAACACTTGGGAACCAATGATGTACAGTATAATAAATACTATACCATAACTGTCACTTGTGGCCGCTGTTCAGAAAAAGCTGTGAAGTCTTGCTGTAGACCAGAGATGCGCTACTTGCTGAGATAAGGAGAGTAAGCCAGTAAATTATCTGAGAGTTTTAATCCTCTGCTTCATTCCCCATTATGGCCATGTTTGACTGCATTGGTGACTGAATACATAGCGCTTTGCATGGGCTGTGTGATAATTATTACTATTAATAATAACTTTCTTAATATAGCACATTTCTATTCACATTTCTTAACAGTGTCACAAAATGCTTTACAAAAAGAAATGAAAACCATGCAAAGCTGATAAAATAGTAAGGCCCAAAGGACATGCACAACAGAGGAGGTAAAAACTATACATTTAATAAAAACAAATAAATAGGAATAAAAACTGTATAATAAGAAACATATATCAAACATTTCCAAAAGCCTTCACAAAAAGAAACATTTTGAGAATTAATTAATTTTTGGGATGAGATGCAGTAGAGTTTGTACCATCAACTCAAATCTAATATTTGCATGTGTGACACTATGTAAATCTAGACTATGCAATTTTGCATTTCATTTTTACATAACCAATTTTACCACTGCATACATATATACCAGATATATTTCAGCCCTATTAATGACTGTTTTGGTCTTGCCTTGCAGGTATAAAGACATGTCACTGGAAATATATACTGTGTGCATCTCTGTGTGTGCTTCTTGTCCTGGCAGTGGCTGGCCTCTTGCTCTGGTACTTCTGTAAGTGAATTTGAAGATCTTTGTAGGTTCATTATATCATTTTTGATATGTGATGATCATGTAAGCAGATTCCTGCGTGCTCTTGTATGTGAACTCTATACTGTTTGTGTGTGTTTGCAGTATACTACCAGTGTTTACTGGGGACATTGTGCAGGAGTGGGAAGTGTCTAAGCCCCTCCCAGTGGTGTGATGGTGTTAGGGACTGTTCTCATGGAGAGGATGAATCCCAGTGCTGTAGGGCATTCAAATCAACTTCCCACTCTTCCATACATACACACTGTATCTGCCATCACATCAGTAAACTGCATAGTATTGTATTGTTTTGTGCTTCACAGTCCGCCTCCACGGGACCAACTTCATGCTGGAAAGTTACTCATCTGAGAGCCAGATGTGGACTCCGGTGTGTGCAGAGAACTGGGACAACAACTATGCAATAGCTGTGTGTGAGCACATGGGGTACAAGAGGTGCTGATTGTCTTCTTCATTATTGTTCATGTCCCCAGCATGAGCAATGGGTTTTTGAAAGCCAGAGCTTATGTTGCTGCTCGTACCTTACAGGTTTCAGTGTTTTTTACCATCATGTGTTCTCATGTGTTCAGAAAGGAAAGCCACAACATTTGAAAGTTCATATGGTGCTGCCATTGAAAAAACCATTGAGATTATTTGAAGATTAGCAGCAACATGAAGCAGCAAGACCCAGTACACATATTACGTTTTAAGTGACAGTTGATATATTAATTGCTTAAACTGTTGAACTGATTCATTTAAGGTCCAGTGTGTACCATTTAGGAGGATCTGTGGACAGAAATTGAATATAATATCCATAGAAAGGTTTTCATTAGTGTATAATCACCTGAAAATAAGAATCATTTTTGCTACCTTAGAATGAGCTGTTTTTATCTACAGAGGGAGTGGATCACCTTCTACGGAGTCCACCATGTTGAACCACCATGGTTCTACAAACACTGGCTCTTGAGAGCATTTTTCACAAATTTTGCAGCCACTGTAGTTTTTCCGTCACACTTGGCTGAACTGTATTCAAATGGTTGTAATCTGCAATTTCACCGCTACATTCAGATTCAACACTGGACCTTTAAAGCCCCTACAAGGAATGTTTATTTTGTGTTGATTCCGGGAATCCCTTTTGGACAAAAGCAGTAATGTTTCTACCACCTAGTTTTGTCTGATTCATGGGAATCTGACTGACCCCCACCCCCATGCCAAGCATAACTATATAGAAATCAGCAGTCTTCTCACTGAGGGTCTTGTTTCTTTATGTAGGTCATATAGTGGCATCAGTATTAAATTGAGACCGTTTCATTACCGTTAAAAATTCCTTGTTGTACATTTAAGAAAAAATATATTTTACATTGCACAAATTTTTCATAGCTGTATTCAGGTAGGACGTTGGTGGGGGTGTTTCCAGACTTTTGACTGGGGTGGAACAAAAGGGGCACTGAATTATACAGGGGTGACAAGAAGTACGTGTCTCAGTTTTCCAGTCAGTCCCAATTTATACAATTCCAATACTGTTTATGGACCCCAGTATGCAGAAATATAATTAACTATGCGAAATAACACATTTATGCCACATGCAATTTACTGCATTGAATTACTATAAAGTGTGAATGTCTGCAAAGGGGTGACTTGCGGGTACCCATAGAAGCCATTTTCATTCTGATTTCTTGAGGTCAGAGGTCAAAGGATCCCTTTGAAAAAGGCCTTGCCAGTTTTGTCAGGGGTGAAAGAGGTAAGGATAATGTGGTAGGCCAATGCCACTCTAGGCCCCCCCTCTGGAAATGCCCCTGGACATCGAATGACTTCACTGGCTGATATAAAAACCTTTTTTAAAGGTCCTGCACCCCAATCTTAGTATATTGCTCTTACCTTTGTCTTTGTGTCTATCTTCATCCCGCAGGCAGGATTATGTGTCCTATACCCAAACCAGTGCAGGTTCTCAAGCCTGGAAGGGATACATGAAGCTGAAGACTGGAAGTGACCATGTATCATATATACATTCACAGCTCACTTACAGGTATTACAGCCTGCCTAATGTATCACTGCAAATTCCCACTGGGAGCTGAACCAATCTTATTTCCCGTTGTGCAGCTCCAAAATAAATGTTAACTATCATGTTTCGGATTGTTTTGAAAAATAATTTTGTCATCCTTTTTTTTTGCAGCCGAACTTGCTCAGCCAGAGTTGTCAAACTTCACTGTATTGGTAAGCTACTGGTTTAACAGGGACATAACTACACCAATACAATATGTATGAATTAAGGTGATATGTGCAAAGATGTCCTAAAAATGGGATTTAGCAGTGGCTAGTTATCCAGACTTCCTCTGGATAAGGGGGAACAAATATCTTTTAAGAGGTCTTTTACTCCATCCTCAGAATGTGGAGAGAGTTCAGCAGCCCCCAACACTCGTATCGTGGGTGGTACGGAGGCAGTAAATGGAGCCTGGCCATGGCAGGTCAGTCTCCAGATTTATAATCAACATATTTGTGGAGGCTCCATCATCAGCCCTTACTGGATCCTATCTGCTGCACACTGCTTCCAAACGTGAGTGCCTAGTCTTTACACCATTAGGCCCTTCATGTCATTTGTCTTGTTTGTTTTTGTTTTTATTACTGTCTTTTACTGTCTTTTGATGGACATTCAGAAAATAATTTGAGATTTGTGTTCCTCATGTTTGACTATTTTACCTCATGGCAGGTACTCTGATCCTGGAATGTGGATGGTATACTCTGGTGACGTGAGCTTGGAAAGACTGAGCTTTGGCGCTGGCAAAGCAGTTCGCAAAATCATTAGTCATGGAAAATTTGACACAAGAACTAATGACAACGACATTGCTCTCCTAAAGCTTGATACACCTCTAACATTTACAAGTAAACACTTGCCAGTAAAATCCATATTTCATTAGTTGAATCGTGATGGTCTTTTCCCACGTTGATGATACACATTTCTTTCAGGAACAGTGAAGCCAGTGTGTCTCCCAAACATTGCCATGGACCTCCCTGCTGGACAGCAAGCCTGGATTACAGGATGGGGAGTCTTGCGCTCATCTGGTGAGCCAAACATTACATATGTATGTCCAAGAATACATACCATGTTGACTGAGAAACCAGCAAACATTTTCTGAACATGTACTTTTCATCCCTCCCTGTAGATTATTTGTTCAAGTGTGTCAGGGGTCATTTGCTTTTTAAGGTTTAAAGTACAAGTAATGGAACAGTGCTTTTTTATGCATGACTGAGCTAACTGTGGGTGTACAATCATTAATTTTTTTTTCCAGGGCCATCTCCTGACAGACTAAATCAGGCCCAGGTGACCATTTACAGCAGAGAGATCTGCAACAAACCTGATGTGTTAGACGAACAAATCACTGAGACCATGATCTGTGCTGGCAACCTGCAGGGAGGAGTCGACACGTGTCAGGTTTGTGGCGCACACACACATACACTGATGTTTACTTGTTGTGTTTTAGCATCACTATATAGACTTACATTCATTTCCTGGAGACTTACCCTTACCCTTACCCTAACCATAACCACTCACTTAAAAATCACCTTTTTCCAAATTGGGTACACAGCTTTTGTCCCCAATTGGACAAGCCACCCCCAATTAACTGGTCTGAGATGTGTCCCAAAAGCTGGCCTAAGTCAGACCCACATGCACTAACCTAAGATACTTATACCTCCTGTATGCTGCAGGGTGACAGTGGAGGGCCCCTGGTGGTCAAAGAAGGAAATGTTTGGTGGCTGGCAGGGGACACAAGCTGGGGGATTGGATGTGCTTGGAGGAACAAGCCAGGAGTCTATGGCAATGTCACCTACTTCCTCAACTGGGTATATGAACAAATGCAGGTACAGTATGTTAATGCAACAGACCTGTAATTCTCTGTATTCTGTACAAATTTGAGTAGAAACAATCTGGTAGCTATAGATGGCAAATACCTAACAATGCCTATACCTTACAACATAATAAGGAATCCTAACAAATCATTTCAGTATTTTTATGGCAAATGTGTTTTTTACCATCAAAGTTGGCCAGGTTGAATCGAATCTCAAACTGTGATGCCATTTCCGGCATTTAAGGGCTTCTGTTTTAACTAACTCCTACAGATTTGATTATGCTGACTTCATATTCGATCACTGCAATCTACACACATTGGTGATCGTAAGTTCATTTACTGTGCGTCAAACTGTGTGTCGCTGAATTTCACCTTTCGCACTGAGTCTCTCCATGAAAGCTTGAATCATTTTGCAGTGTCTGAAACACGCGTGACAACATAGAGTAATCTGGCGATGAGGGCTTGGGAGTTGGGTGACGTGAAAATTTCATGTTGTGGTCCGCACGTGTTACGACGGCACGTGACGCGGCCGCGCCACGCCCCGAGTCGCGTGGAGTGCGAGGTCCCGCCCAATGCTGCTTGCAGCGCTTTAATTAGGGACC
>NW_023339763.1:21908145-21914191 GCF_004916995.1 Morone saxatilis | reverse complement strand
GGGACCAAGCACAGTGTCCTGAGATAACTTCTGTTATGAATTGGTGCTATACAAATAAAATTGAATTGAATTGAATTGAATTGAATTAAATTAAAAGTATACTGTATTTGTCAGTGAAACAACCCTAGATAAATTTAAGCAGTCTTTTATCACAGCTTTAATGTATCTATGTTGTGATGGTCAGAATAAAACATTTGAATTGGTTTAATTTCACAATTTTAATTTTAAATGACGTGTACTATATATACTGTCATTGATCGAAAAAACAATAGCTGTGAAAAACTTGTAAGAACCAATATTTTTGAAAGACAGATACACTGAGTATTTATGTCATTTAACCCTCAGGTCGTCTTGCCATTGGTGGATCAATACTTTAAAAACCACAGGCTGTACTTCCTGTCCACAGCCATCCATCCAATCAGCAGCGGTGGCCACGCTTCCAACAAGGAGAAGGAGATGGTGACCAGGTGAGTGTGGCAAATCATACAACAATAAACAGACAGAATGCCAACAATGCCAGTATTGCAGGGTACAGCATGACCTATCATGCAATATTATTTACAACATATAAGATGTTCGAGACTGAAATTTCTAATTGAATACATGTGTATGACTGTCACTGAGCTGTTGACATTAGGCTATGTGCCTTTGTATCTTTACTGCTCTCTCTCTGTCTTTCTTTGGGTCTCTCATTTTATTGTCTCACACCATCTTTTATTTCTTTCTCTGCCTCCGTCTCTACCTCCTCTCTCCTTTTATTGATCTTTTCAGTCTTTTCTGCAAACTGGGAGTTCTTGTCAGACATAGGATATCCTTATTTGGTAAGGACGTTCATGCCTAATGCTTCCACTTCTGCTCCCTCTCTGCTGTTCTTTTGAGTGAGTGTGAGTGCAGTATGAATGGTTTTGTAGTATACTGAACCCGGAGTACTGCCTATACCACAGATGTGTTCCTGAGAGTAAATGTAACTTGTTTTTATAAGGAATGGTAATACAAATTAAACATCTTTATCCTGGTTTAAGAAAAAAATGCAAAGGTATTTGCAATAAAAAAGAATGATAGACATGATAATTTTGATGCCCCTTAGGGGAAAATATATATTATTTAATCCGTGTCTTCTGTGATATTATACTGTGTTGAAATAAATGTTATAATACATAAATTATTAAAGGCCTGGAGATAGGCTATATGTTGATGAGGAAATATTCTCCATGGAAAAACTGACTCGTTATGTAAGAACTAGAGCAGGGACCCATGAACAATGCTGCAGTAAATGGACTGCATACAAGAGAAAAGATGGGTCCTGCTCTCAGCTGATCTGACAAGAACGCATCAAGGATTGTAAAGACCAAGTAGTGCCCAATTTATTTATTTTTTGTTTTGTTTTTTTGTTATGGATTATGTTCAGTGCAATAGTAGCATCCAGGTCTGGACGTGATTGTCACTGGGAGCTCCCAGTCCCAGCAGAGTCAGCTAATGGGTCCACTATAGTTGCTTGACTGGGGGAACTCAGCGCTATTGGCTACAACGACAAGTCAAAAGCTGCAGCTCTATATCCATGTTAACTTGATAGCAGTTTTCTTCTTCACATCCTTTGTTGGCACATTGCTTTCTTAGAGTCACCTGTAGATCAGTGGGATACTGTAAAATCATTGGCAGAAACAGTGGCAGTTTACAAACACAAAAAAACTGTTGTGTTTTATTATAACAACATAGGTGAAGCAGATATTATTCTACATATACTATTATTCTAGTATACAGATTCATATATTTAATTTTATTTTTCTCCACAGAATGAGTGACAGAGTTCCCGGTGAACCTGAAGACAATCCTTTTTCATTAATCAGCGGTAGTGACTTTATCACACACTTTGCACTTTAAATCTGAAGCTCTGAGGGAACTTACTGATCAGGATTTTCTTAAAAAACGAAATGAAAAAAGATTGTACAAATAAAACGGATGTATCATTTCATTTATTTTTGTATACTAGTTATAAGTAGAGATAGAATGTTTGTATTTGAGCAAAATCAAGCTATTTATTTGTTGTAATAAAAACAAAATTTGCACAAATAACTGAGTTTTGCTTTGACATTTGCTTTAGTAGTAGTAGTAAGGGGCTGATGGAGCAAGCACTGACAGCCAGTGCAGGCAGACTGCAGAGCTCATGGCATGTGGTAACCAACACTACTGCAACACATGTCCCGATCTGCCTTTGCATAAAGGTTAAACCCCACTGTAGTTCCTGCATCAAAAGTCCAAACTCCACTGTGACATCATAATATCCTGGAAAAATACTTTTTTGGCAATTATCCAACACCATAACTTGAGATTGTGACCATATTTCACAGTTGGATGGTCACTGGGTTGGTGACATTTATGACCCAAAGGTCATAATTGCCTCAAAATAGGTTTTTAGCTGTAATTTAAGAATGAACCTAGTGATTCCACAATGAGTAAACATGGGTAGCACTGTACTGGCTTTCATCTTTCCATCTCATCCATTGTGTCTTTAACTTACTGCCTCATTCTGAATGTCGAGTGTCATTGGAATCACATGACTGCAATGGAGCCTGCCTAGCTAATGGTGTTAGTTTCACCTACAGCTCATAGAGAACTGTTGCAGCTTAAAATGGCAGAATAAAACAAAAGCTCACGTGTTCTATAGCTATACTCTCTAAGAATCCATATATACATAGTAATCAAGTACACATGTACCTGTTTAGCCAATATGTCTATGATAATCCTTCAAAAGTGCACGTTCAGTGAAATCATACATGTACGATATTGTGCAAACTTCTATTCAGCCAAATAATACACTTGTGTAGTGTTATACACCACATATATTCTTTGAATCTTGACAGACATGGATGTAAACTGCAACTTGACAGGTTGGCTAAGGCATACAACTGCAGGTGGTTGGCTAATTCTAGTAGTATTACTGAGGTGATAGCATGTGATTTGCGCTTGAGTGGTTGCTTCTTTCTTGTTTCTGATCAGTCTACTAAAAGGTCTCACATTATATCAAGTTTTATATGGGTTTACATTATCAATATACACTAGTTTCCCTTCTACTTCTGAATTTAAAACCCCTTTTTTCACACCCTGTAAATCCCTTTATTACCATTGGGTCACTTAGGTCCTATCAGCTTTTAGGTGGTACAGAGCTCTATAGACTCTATATAGACCAAAGAGGTTTGAGTTTAAGTTTTGGAATTTATACACTATTTCCCCCCACGTTTTCAGTTATGCTGTGTTTTTTCTCACCCTGCACGTGATCTGTCTATTTTCTTGAAACCCTTTGTGACGTCAATTGGTGCTATATCCGCCTGGTTCAACTCTACTAAATACCATGACTCACATGGTTTTTATGATCAGGTTTGGGAACGTTTGGATCAAAGCACAGGCATAAAAGTTAAATGGAAGTGATAAAGAGAATGGAAATCCCCTGCTTTGTACCCAGAGAATCAAAACAAGGATCATCATCATCATTGCACTGTATGTTTAACCATGAGCTGTAAATGCTTTGCCTGCCTGGCTGCACATTAACACTACACAATGTTTTTTCAGTTGCTGTCTCATTAAAGTATAAATCGTGTTATGTGAATAAACTAAAGTTATGTTTGACCAAGTAAAATAGTTCAAATTTAAGCCAATACCTTTTTTCACTCAGCATTGGCCTGCTAACTGTTACTGTAATTACATACAAATTTGGGCATGTCTTTGAGACAGGTGAGATAAGGGATGAACATGCAATGTAAATATATTTCATTGCATGGATGTGCTGCTTCATATTGTGCAGGCTGATATCTTTCTAGTTCTTTTTATCTATTTTTCATGTGTCATGGTATTCAGTTTTTGAGATGTGTTGTTATGTATGGCTATAGATCTGGTATTTTCTCAACATATTAACATTTAGTAAAATAATGACTAACTAAATTTGTAATCATTTCACATATAGGTATAGGTATATATCTTGCCAGGCAAAGTGTTTTAGTAATAGTGTATTAATATGATTTGTGTTGGCCTGCAGGGTAAATCACCTTCAAATAAACTTTAATCAGCAGTGTTTCAGGTAAAGGCCCTATCTTTTACATCACTATTGGAATATAGCCATAAGAAATATCATCAATATGTAATATTAATTTTAGCTTATCACCACATCACACTGTATTTTATGCATTCATTTCTAGTGTTCCTTGTGTCTGCATAGTGTTTATCCTCACCTAGAGACTACTGCAATCATGCCAGCAGTCCATGATATTTTGTATATAATTATTTCATTTTATTTTTACGCCATTTCTGAATCCTCTTTTTCTGATTTCATGAATGTAAATGTAAAATGTGGAGAGTTTTCAACGATTTCCACATTGAAAAAGGGACATAGGGGTTGGTTTCAATCACAAATACCAGTTTCAAACTGTAATACCAGGAAACCACCAGTAGGTGTCACTGTCGCTGTATGTGTGAGCCGCGTGAGTTCATGAAGCGATACAGGGCAGAGCGCGAGCTCATCAAACTTTGTGGATGTGAGAGGAGAGAGGAGGAGTGGAGAGAGGAGAGGAGAGAGGAGGAGTTGGGGTTTTAACCTTTGAGCGTGTTATTAGCTTTGGCCGTGCTGGGTGCCATACACTGTTACACATTGTGGGTTTTGAGTTTGTTTATGTTTTGTGTTTTCAGCTGTTGCGTTGTCTCATGTATATATGTGATATATGTAATTCTTGTGTGGTATGTTGGTATAGCTAAAGTTGTAGTGGTTTTTGACCAGAATTGTTAATGAATGTAGGTGTCATTATATTTTAGCCAATACTTTTAGTTGGTGTTTTGGTTTCACTCAGCATTGGCCCTTGCTATAGACTGTTACTGGGTGGATGTGTATAGTAGTTACATGCTATGTTGAAAATTTTGGGGGGTGCATGTCTGTTTGGTGAGACATGGTGGTGATGGATATGGGGATTGAATGCGATGGCAGGGTGTTTATAAGGGGGGTGAGTAAGGGTGTTTGTCTTGATGCACTGATGTGCTGTGCCTGTCATATTGTGCAGCGCTGATACCTTCTATCTAGTTCGTTGGTGTTTATCTTATTTTTTCATTGGTGTGTTCGGTATTTATTTGCAGTTTGTTGTGAGATGATGTTTTATTGATTATCGTCTATGGCTATGACGATCTGCGTTCTTTCTCAACTATTAACATGTAGTAAGAATAATGACTACAACTGAAATTGTAATCCATGTTCACAATCAGTAGGTATACGGTATCATATCTTGCAAGGCAAAGTGTTTTAGTAAATAGCTGTATTAATATGATCTTGTGTTGGCCTTGCAGGGTAAATCACCTTCCAAATAAACTTTAATCCAGCAGTGTTTCAGGTAACAGTGCCCTATCTTTTACATCCACTCATTGAATATAGCCCACTAAGAAATGATCATCAATATGGTAGATATTAATTTTAGCTTACTCACCAACATCACAGCCTGGCTATTTTATGCCATTCATTTCGTAGATGTTCTTGTGCTGCATGTGTTTATCTCAAAACTAGCAGACTACTGCCCAATCATGCCAGCAGCTCCCATGATATTCTTGTATATCAATTATTTCATCTTTATTTTTACGCCATTCTCCTGAAATCCTCTTTTTCTCGAATTTCATGAATGTAAATGTAAAATGTGGAGCAGTTTTCCAACGAATTTCCAATTTGAAAAAGACATAGGGTTGTTTCAATCACAAATCACAGCTTTTCAAACTTGTAATACCAGGACACCACCAGTAGGTGCTCACTGTCCGCTGTTATGTTTGAGCCCGCCGGTGACGCTGTCATGAAGCGATACAGGCAGAAGCGCGAGCTCATCAAACTTTGTGATCGTGAGAGGAGCAGAGGAGGAGTGGCAGAGAGGAAGGAGAAGAGGAGTGGAGGAGGAGAGAGCAGGAGAGGAGACGAGAGAAGAGAGGAGGAGGGAGAGAAGAGAGGAGAAGGAGCAGGAGAGAAGGGAGAGGGAGAGAGAGGGAGAGAAGAGAGGAGGAAGGAGATGGAGAGAGGAGCAGAGAGGAG
>NW_023339763.1:21889625-21908120 GCF_004916995.1 Morone saxatilis | reverse complement strand
GGGGAGAGGAGAGAGGAGAGAGGAAGAGAGAGGAGGAGAGGAGAGAGGAGAGAGGAGAGGAGAGGAGAGAGGAAGAGAGAGGAGGAGAGGAGAGAGGAATGCTAATGTCAAACCAAAACGTGATTTTCACATTTTACAGGTGAGCTGGAGATATTGCGTCTGCTGTGTTAAAAATGTTTTGTTGCTTTACTTTTGTTGCTTTATCTCATTACTTTATGTGTTATCTTGATAAACTTATTGAGTTTTAATGTATAAAGCTAAGTTAGCAAAGCAGCACGGGCCAGTCTTCACAGGTGGTATCCAACCAAGCTACGTTTTTGTTTCAAAATGGCTGCGACGTGATAAAGTTGAATGTCAGTTGGGAGAAGAATTATAACGTTAGTGTTATACTGAGTGAAATAATGTGTATTGAGAGATATAACGTTATTAGTCTCAACTGAGTCAACCTGACTGCTTTAAGGGTCGAGATATGCTGAGAATAGACCCTTCTCACAATTGCCATTTTGACATGAAATAGTAAGGTAAACCCAGGTGTTACCGATGTTACTAATTAAGGTACAGTTCCATTTAGTGCAGCAGAGCCTTTTCAGAGAGTCAACATGCACAATAGCAGCAACCGGACTGTTTACCTACCTTAATTATTATCAGTGGTAACACCTGTGTTACTGTCAAAATGACTCCTGTGAAAAAGCCATATCAGGTTGCTAATGTCAGTACGCCAGTAGACCTTTTCATGGCAGACATTTAGACCAGATCCTTTCCTATCATTGAGTAAACTGACGGTTCCTGACCAAGTGACATACTTAATGGATGTCTCCTATTATATTCAATGCATACAAATAACAGTACATAACTTTTAATCAACTGTTCAGTTAAAGCTGCAGTAGGTAGCTTTTATAAAAATAACTTTAAGTCATATCTGCTGAAACTTTCACTATATATCCTGACAGTAGTACACGAGACAGATAATCTGAAAAAATCTGTACCTCGTAGTTGTCCTAATGGCATTTGCAAGAATCCACCGGGCCTGAACAAAAACAGCCAATTAAAGCAAGCAAAGAATATTTGTTACAATTCAATTCAATTCAATTTTTATTTGTATAGTGCAATTCATAAAGAAGTTATCTCAGGACACTTTTCAAATAGAGCAGGTCTAGAACCGAACTCCTTATAACAGGTCATACCAATGCTGGGAAAGAGACAACAGTCAACTCAAGCCACCAACCCAAAGTGTCTTTCTGTCTTTCTTAGCTCTGAACGGCTGTTTTCGCTTGGCCGGTAGATTCTTGCAAATGACACTGACATTGGCCTTCAAAATCTGTGTATGAGATAGACAAGAGAATACATGATCAGCTATAAAACTAAAAATAGATTTTGACATTTTTGCAGAAAAATGATTAAACATATATTAAGCCAATATTAAGAATGAATGAATGAATATTAAGCCTGTGTGTCTTTATTCAGTGCATCACTGCATATTATGATGAGCCAGCCAAGAGGGACATCCAGGCTGTGGTCCATCCAGAAGAGACCAACCTAGATCAGCATCACCGATTAGCAGTTAGAGGATGAAGTAAGGAGTCAGTCAGGTACCTCAATTTTATGTAGAACTGTAGTGGATGCGATTTTTTTTGCCCAGTTATAAGTACTGGCAATACACTTGTGCAGCATTTGCCGATATATTCACCCCTTTCTTGTGTGCTGCGGCAGCACCCCCAACACCCCCTAAATACCGCCTTAGTAGTTTTAGCTGGGAGATGAGCATACATCGAGCTCTGACAGCTTAATAAACTCACCAAATGTCAAGAAAGGAAAAGAAAAACACCTTTTTTCCGCATTAAAATACAACCGTACACCTTCTGAATTCAAGTTTCTCTCTTATACCGAACCAAGACCTTGTTAAGCCATCTTAAAACAAACTTCACAACTCGACAGAAACAAAATAAAATGACAAAAACTGCCCATGCGTACAGGTGGATGTGCAGATAGAATGTATTGAATGCCACGTCTAATCAATCAGATTTTTCAAAATCCTTTTAGAATAAGTAATGATAAAACCAATCAGGATCAATTTTCAATTTGTAATGTGTCCATCTAAAATTAGAGTTATTGAATCAAGTAGTTGAACCTAGAACAGATCAGATATTTTGCTTTTAGATTTGTTGTGAAAACACGGAGTTCTTCAGAGATACAGTACAATTCAGAGGAAGATCATTGATGATTGATTTATTTTCAGCTCAGTCGCCTTTATAGAAATAAATGATATAGTAGGGAATGTGTCACAGGTAAATAGCAGTTCGTTGACAGTAATTTCTCAACAGAAAGAGTCTATTGTTTTTCTGTTTACTGTTTTTCTACTAACACCCAGCTAGTACCATCTGCTGGCAAGAAGTTACCATGACAGGTTTAGTCACAAACGCTACCATTGAAGTGGGGCCACAGCATTGAGATGATGCTTGAACATTTTTGCGGCCCTGAACAATATCCAAGTCTTGTCTATATAAGTGTTTACCACATCAATACTACATACTTACTAAACACACACAAAAAAAATCTAAATGGTTGAATTTATATAGATTAGGGTGAAAATCATTTTTATTAAATGTTCTTATATTTCTAGGATACTTTGAAGTGATAGTATTACTTGTTTTATCTTTAACCAACAGATTGTTAAAAGTCTGTCTTTACTGTCTTTTGTCAGCAAAATGTACTTATCTTAATGGATGATGTTTCGTTTGTCTTTCTCTTATTTCAAGCTCTCTCTTTTTCAAATGTTCTCTCCTCTCCTTTGATCTCTCTCCATCAGCTTGGCTGTCTAATCATTGCTCATGGAGGTTGGCTCAGTAAATGGCAGATGCTCAATCTCAGAGCCTACATCTGCTACCTGTTTGTACCAATTAACAGACCCATGATACTGCACCGACACCTCTTCAGTGGGTTAACAGATGCCACAATTAGCCACTCATTTGAATAGCTGCCTGCTTAGCGAGAGGACCCTTGGTGCATCATCTCCAACTGTGGGGACCGCCTTTCATCTATTTGCCTTTTTTCTTGTTGCCTCTCAAATGAAGCGTGGGAAAGCCAGGGAACCCCAGTGTGTTGAGCAAACAGTCTTTTCACCAGATTCCTAAATTAGCTCTCCAGACTCTGCTGAGGGGTAGCTGGAGAGTTGCATGGCAAAATGCACTTCATACATGAAAGGGGAAGTGCTCAGTGGTTTTGCACGTGATCACATTTGGCCCACTTCCGGCCTGCTGTGCCTCTGTTGGTGAACTAAAACTCAGCTACCTTAAGGACCCCTTTACTGTTTACCTGTTTCTGGTTCTGGTAAATGGTCTAATTGTTTTTCATATTTCATATGTATGATAAGGATACTGCTATGGTTACAGCTTTGACAGAATTTTCTTGCATTTTCATAAAATTTTCAAGATATTTTCTGTCTTGAGGAGCCCCGGTAGCTCACCTAGTAGAGCGTGCCTTTGACACTGCTGACCATCAGATTGACTAAACTAAAGTTCTGGGTTTCAATAGCATGGCTTGTAGGTTGATTCGGTCATATTTCACAGACTCACAGATTAGACATTAGCAGCACTTTATCTGAGGCTAGACAAATCCACTGTGGTGTGCCATAGGGAAGTGTCCTATAGGTCCTTTGCTCTTTCCGTTATACAATTTTTGTTTGCAATTGTATCTGTTTGCAAATTTAATCTTTTTTTATATGCAGATGACTCAGCTTTATTGGTTTCCCACAAGGACAAGGGCACTGGTGACAGCCAGTTAAGTGATGGATTAAAAAATATCAGTGGCTGTCTGAAAACAAATTGTCTTAACATCTAGGGAAAACTGAATCTATATTATTTGGTTAAAAATTAAGATTGAGTAGATCCTCAGAGCTTGGAACTACAGTGGAGACAGATTGCAGCCAAAGCATGTGTTAAAAACTCGGGCTGCAATTTTGTTCTTGCTTGTAAGGCCCATATTTTAGGTAAGGAAACTGAAAATGTTGGCCTCTGTTTTAATACAGCCACAGTTTGACTATGCCTGTACTACATGGTACAGTAGCACACCTAAGGGGATTAAAACTAAACTTCGGACAGCTCAAAATAAACTTCAGGGTTTATTTATGAAGGGAATGGGTGGGAATGAGTGTATCCTATTTATGTACATTAAGTGTGATGACAGTAACCTTGCAGTATAGGGAAGGATGTATTGTCATCTGTGACTTGAATTACCATCTTGTCATCCTGGAAAGAGGACCACAATGGAAATAAGTTATTTTTCTAAATTGTTTGTGTTATCCTAGACATTTGCCGTCTTGAAACTTGATCACTGCAGGACAAAAACATTCTAATTACTGCATACTTTCACTCAGGACCTGCTATAACAGTAATCTTCATACGTTTAATGGTATCTGTTCAATAAAAGATTGCAGTATACTCTTTAAAGCATATATAGAGTACAGCCATATTCTGTAGTACTGCTGGTCTGGTCACTGAGGCCAAATGGATTTGTTGGATTGTTTAACAGATATCAATACATTTATAAAACAATGTATGAATTTCAATAATTTTCTGCCTAAAAAATCCAGGATGGATGGAGCTTCACATTTACAGTCATTAATCACTGTACATGTACATTTGAAAATCATGTTTGTCTGTTTGCAGTCAAACTTCATGTATGCAATATCCTGCAGATGTACTGTATGGGTAATGTAAAGCAACAACGATTATAGGGATAAAGAGATTAAAATTATTATGGGACATTCCAGATCTTAAAAAAATGAATGAAATAAATATACATTCTTTTAGAGCAAAAAAAAAAATAATCGTCAAATAATGAAAATAGTTGTTAGCTGCAGCTCTACATTCTTGGTCCTTGATGGTGTGGACAAAATATTGTACTAATCTGACAATCATTAATCATAAAATATCATAATTGGTACATTTTTCACATTTGAGTAGTTGACAGCAAAAATGTTGCTTACCTTTATATTGTTGTAATTAAACTGGTTCTTTTTACCAAATTGAAAACCTGTTTTGTCCAACTTCTCGATACTCGGGAAGCTATGGGCAACATCATTCAAAATTACTTTTTAGTTAAAAGGTGAGATCGACCAGAAAATGTAACTGTTGTTGTAAATTTCAGATTCCCAAATAGTTAAAAGCATCAGCTATGTGCTGTTGCAAAAAACAGCCAATTACTGAAGAGGATACAGTGTTTACATAAAGTATGAACCATGGTGGGTGACGTGTAACAAAAAAATGACAGCACTGTTACTAGGGGCTAAGTGCTAATCTTGGGTGGGGGGAAAAACTGAATTCTCAGAGGATATTTAAGTAAAAAAGAGGCTTACTGGTGTGGTTCTGCCCTAGTTCTCACCAATACTTTGTCAGTGTGTGAATGTGAGGTGTGTATGTGTAATTGTGTGTGTGAGGGTGATAGAAAGTGTGTGTGTTTGTGCACATCTAAGCCTCAGAAAATGCGTGCACACTCACAAGCTGCTGTGTGTGTGAGCATTTTACTGTAATCCTGCCTGTGTGTACGTGGATCAAAACCACATGTGTCATTTCTGCACAAAGAGTATGATCAATGCAACATTCTTCAGCAGCCAATGAGGAGAGAGCCCTTGTTACTGGGCAGTTATGTGTTTATTTTTCCCCCCCTGTTCTTTCGTGAGGTCGATGTCACGCGTCAAGCCTCATAGACTCTCAGATCAGTATGAGTCTTTACGACACACCAGGGTCCTGCGGTTGTGATGAACATCAGCACTCTCACTGGTTTTGTAGGTCAACCAGCATTGAGCTACTGGTACAGCCCAGCTCACAACACATTTAGTTGTGTGCACAGCTTTTATACACAGAGCAAAGGTGATATAGGAAATTCTATTCACAAAAGTCCAGGATATTGGCTGAAGTTGGTAAACGAAAATCTCCATTGATTCTTTCTGAGAATAATCTTCAAGTGTAATTTCTCTAATTTCGTTCAACAAGTAAATTCAGCACCCTAATTTGTGGAATAGAATTACCTCACCTTTGCTGGCTCATATTTATATGTGTGTGTGTGTGTGTGTATATATATATATAGGTAGATTATTAATATTGGTGGATCACTGTCAAAAGATTATCCACATTTGTATTTATTATATTCACATTTACTACAGTAATCATTCAATTCATGATACAATTTTCTCATGATTTTTTAAACAAAAATGAGATTCAGACTCAGTTTTTTTTTTATTTCTAAGGGAAGGTTATAAGCTGTGCAAAACAATGCCATTGATTTGAATCTTTACGTATTTGTATCATGATTTAGCTGTCTTGTGATAAATCTTTACATTCTTAGAACTCACTGTACATTTTGACAATATATTAGTTTTCGCCAGTAGTGGAAAAGGTATTGAAATCTTTCACTTAAGTAAAAGTAACTATTAGCACAGTCATACACTTACAGTATATTACTGATGTTGTAGCTTCTTGAACCAAAAGCTTATTTGAACTATACTGCTGGGTGGTTTAATAACAGTGTGCATTATGTTTTATGAGCTGATGATATATGGTTGAGTTGAAATGATATGTTGATTAATAAATGAACAGAATGAATTGCCATTTGCCAACTATAATGATAATTGATTATTAACATTAGTTATCAAGCAGAAATGCCAAAAGATTTCTGCATGCAGCTTCTCAGATGTAAAAAATTCCTGATTTTGTCTGTTTTATATCATTTGAATTGAATGTTTTTGTGTTTTGCACTCTTGGTCAGTAAAAAATAAATCACAAAATTTCACATGTTATTAATTGATGTAACTGTTAAATAATGGTGTGGTAAGGTATGCAATCATGATGGAAGATTCTAAAATATGAAATAGGAGAGTTTGCATTTAAGAAACCCAACTTTCTTTCATGACATTTTATATATAATGAAGCTGTTTGTTTAGAAGTAACTAGTGACTCCAACTAGTCCTCCAAATTAAAAGACAAAATGCAGTTAAGTAAAAATAACAATATTTCCCTCTGTCAAATTATAAAATTGCATATGATGGCAATACTCCAATAAAGTACAAGTACCCTTAAAATTTAGTTGAGGTTCAGTACTTGAGTAGGTATAGTTACTCATTATAATACCAAACAATATTTTATGTAGTGATTAAGTTTCTTTCACAGGAAAAATACTATATATTTAAAAAAATACATTGTTGTGTCTAATACTGTAGAGGAGGTTGACAATTAACAGAAACTCCTAACAATATTTCAGAAAAATATAATATTACTGCAAACTAGGACTTTAGAAATATCCCAATGTAAAGACACCAACAGCAACAAACATACAGCTGGATTACCACAGTCCTGATATATCAGCATTTATATTATGTTTTGTCAACAATGCCACCCCTAACCACATGGTGGCATTAGTCCTCACAGACTCATCCATGAATTCAGCACCACTCATGAGCTGAATGAAGAGAAATCTTCTTTACTGGAAAGGTTCAACTTTAATCTTGACAATCTCTTTTCACCAGTCATGTAAAAACCATACGTCAATAACAATAAGCCGAAAGCATCTGTCTGTAGCCCTCAGAAAAGCAAACAGGAACAACAAAGGGATTTGCAAATAAGCAAGCTAGTTACTGATAACCTGATCTTCTTGTGTGATCTTATTTACTGAAGATGAATACATGTATCTTGCAAAACAACAACCTTATTTTGTGTATTGTTTACTGCCATGGTCATTGATTTGTCCTGTGAAACATTTAAATAGCCTTTGGAGATATGGGTTCCCAGTTGAGGTATTTTAACTGATGCCATCTTTGCAGAGTTAAATGTTTGTGTCCTCAGTGTTCTCTTTTGGTTGGTCAGTGTAGGATTGCTGTTGACAATTTTGTATTTAGGTCAGTGTGGCCCCCTCAGGGTCTGACAAACCACTTTCTCCCCGAGTCCCAATGATTGACACATTTTCTTATAGCAAATGAAGTCCCACTCCTCCGGTTTTAAAATCTTGATGAGTAACATGTTATAAAATACAACACTAAACGCTCCTGTTGGTGCATTCTCATTTAGATATCCCTGAATACCATTTAGTTATTCCCTTAATACAATTTCTAATAATAATAATAATGACAATAACATTATAATTACCTAACAAGCTGTCTGTTTATCTGTGTAGTATATCTATCTGTGTATTCCATGAATGTTAATCCCATCAGTCCGTCATATACTACAAACAGACATATGTCCCCTCTGGGTGAGGGGATCTTGTTTTGCATAGACTGCAGCACCACGTGACCCAGCCAGCAGAGATGGCTACCTGTTGTCCTCTGCTGCCTCTCATCCTCACCACTTCTAGACAGTGTGGTAATAATCAGCAGCCTGGAAAAAAACAGAATTACCAGGACATCCTCTAAGAACATAATGCCTGTCTTAGACACTGGGCATCTGTTGGCATTTCCTCGCGATATGCTGGATACAGGGGAGGGGAATGAGGTGAGGAGGAGGGAGAGAGGAGGGAGGGAGCTTCAGGCTGGGATTAATGGGGAGCTGTGAAGGGGGTGAAGAGAAGCATAAGAGATGACCTGACCACATGCTCGATCCGTAAAGCGCTTTTCTTCTGTGCTGGCCCTATGCCCTGGACAGCCAGTCCAGGTCAAACCCAGAGCCCCCACTGGGCTGCAGTCAACAGCCATTGTCATCTGCAGTTGGCATCGCCAGGTTGATGATGCAGTGTAGGGAAGGTCTTGGGAGGTCTGCGGCTTAATTCTTTACTCAGCACTAAAACATTGTCTTGAATTGGAAAGCACGAGGGTAGAGGATTAACCCAAAAGCAAAAATATACATACTTTACTTTAAAGCATACTTTACAGTACAACTAGTAGTCATAACACTTATAATAACCTTAAACTATGTCAAATCAAAGTTCAGGATCAATCACTAGGATTCAGAACTTCATTTGAACATGTTCAAATAGGTTGCTCATAACCTTGCCTTTCCATTCAGGTTATGTTTTCTGTCATTTTGTGATGGTATATTTTATCTCCTTGTTTGATCACGTCTCTGTTTAACTCTAATGTTATGTTTGGGCTCCTGGAGGTCCATGGCTTTCTTTAACAGTTCAAAATCATACTTAACATGGTTTTATCAGCTTGAATTAACATACCATATATTTCTTGTCTGTACATAACCTTTTGGCAAACAAAATTTATACATACAGTATTTACTCATGGACTGCCCATCCGCTATAACATGAAATATTTCATATCTCTACTAATTATTTTCTCTACTAATCGTTTTGTTGAGTTAACTATTTTAACTGGCAAAGAAAAGCATCACATCCTCACCCTTGAGCTAGGACCAGGGAATGTTTGGCATGAAGATAGCTGCTGAATATATATAATAATAATTCTGTCACTCATTGAATCGACTAATTGTTGGAGCACATATACAGCATTGGGATCTTTAGGACCTGAGTAACTATAACCAAAGTAATTTGTAAGTTAATTGGAGGGTGGACTTTCTATGTAACCACATAGGCCAGTTCAAATGACAATCAATGTCAAACAAGTCACTAGATTTAGAGGTAACTATTTTGGTCAGAGGTTAAACACACTTGCGGGAGTAACTTATTACAGTAATATATCTCGTAATGCCTTCATGTCAGTCAAGGAAAATTGTATTTTTGCAATAGCCAAACAAACTATTTTCTGGCAGGCTGAGCTCCATTTCACTGAGCATCATTCTGACAGTTTGGTGATTTGGTGATGTTTGGCTGTCCACCTATTTGTCCATGTATTGGCCTAGAATAATCCTTTAGGAAAACTTTTATATTTCAGTACAGTCCTCACCACTGTCACCATGCAATATCAGTGCAACAAACAACTGTTTGTTTTCTTTCTGTTTGTTGAACAGATGCATTTTTATTCCAACTTTGTACCCCAAGGAACCCTGTGCACACAACAACAATTTACAGTAAAAAAAGAGAATATACAGGAAACATGACTTTAAAGACAATATGCAGTCATTCTTTTGCACATACTGGACTGCATTCACTTTATACATTTACATTGAGAATAAAAGCCATTTTCAGTGACTAAATATAAATATAGTAAATGGACCTGTACTTGTATAGCGCCTTTCTAGTCTTCTGACCACTCAAAGCGCTTTTACACTACATGCCACATTCACCCTTTCACACACATTCTCCACCACACATATCACTCAGTGATGGCACACACCAATTGTGTGCATCGGGACGAATTTGGGGTTCAGTATCTTGCCAAGGGATCGCTTCGCACCGCGCGCACCCGGCAACGGCACGCCAGGGACTCGAACACACACCTTCCCCCCTGGCGGCACGAACGCTCCTGCTCCCTGACCCACATCCGTGCTCCTTAAATCTTAGCAATGTCAGTTTCACCCAACATGACACACCACATTTTCAACTTCTTTGGCTTCTTCAGTATGACTTGAGAAAACAAAAAATTAGATGAAACCGCCATGATTGTTGTGAGACTACAATGTATATCTATCCAGAATCATACTAGAACTTGGGCAAGCTGTTGCCTTACGATCAGTTAGTTAGTACCCATTCTTCTCTTTCTACTATCTAGTAAAATTAGCCCAGACTGCCCCCCCCCACTGCCCCGTCTTCATCTCCAGTGAAACCGCCCAGAGAGTACAACGTTTTGCGCAAGGTGACTTCCAACTCCTGACAGGCTTTCTGTCGAGTAAACGTTGAAGATGCCCCGGGGCAGAGTGCCAGCACTGAGGCCAGATGGGAGCCTCAGTCTCTACCTGCCACCACCCCCCCTCCACACAGTGCCAGTCCCCTGACACCCCCTCCTGCCATCTGTGCCGACCTGCCCCTAGCTGTCAACAGTTCAAGAGCGGGTTGTGGCATTCCCGCCTGTGCGTGGCAGCCAACAACACAGCTGTGCAGATGTTGTCAGGGCAAAAAGATGGCGACAGCAAGGCTAACATCTGTGCTCCCTGTGGGAACGACGGAGCAGCACTTTGCAAGAAAGCCAGTCACTGTGATACTGTGTCAATGAGCTGACAGACGTGGTGCTTAACGTCCTGTGTGGAATCATCAGCGCTGCTCCTAAAGGCCCTGGAAACCCCCCTGCTACCCTCCCGTCGCATACAGCGCCACCACTGCATAATACTTTGTCAATTCCATAAATATGTTCTGGGGATTAAACCCAGATTAAGACACTGTAAACAAGACAGATTTACGTCAACTAAGTAGATCACAGTGATGTGATACTGAAAACACAGCAGATCATAGGTTACACAACACGTTAATCCAGACATCATTATGTTTCTCAAATCTGCATGTTTTTATCTTTAGTGGTATGGTGAAAATGTCTGTGTGAAAATGAAGCTGCTCTCACACTCGAATCCTCTGCTGTTTTCCTATGTGACTGCTAATTTTCCTGTCACTGGATGCTCTCCCCTTGCTTGATGCAGTCTGTGGCATGTGTCAGGTATAGCCCTTCATTACCACCCTGCTGCTCTCTCTCTCTCTCTCTCTCTCTCAGACACACACAAGAACAATGCACAGGATGTCGATGTGTTCATCTCAATTGTGTTTGTGTGTGTGTGTGTCAGAGGGGGAGTTGAGGGTGGGGGGCACAGGAGAGAAGGGAAGATGAATAAAAGGACTTCATACATTTTTATGACCGCACCGATAAGGTCAGTCATGTGCTGTGGTTACTAAGCAACACTGCCACCCCATGTTGGACAGTTACGGACCAGAAGAGTCAAACTCAAATATGTTTACTATTATTCTGTGAATGACAGTCGACTATTCTCTAGCTTCCCAGATATATCTCTGTAGATTCACAGTCACAATAAAATGAACACAAGCACCAAATTATGAAAGACCTTTGCAGCTGAATGCCTCTAGATGATTTACAAAGCAGTTCTAAAATCACTGTAAGTCATGGTGTAATGTGGCTCACTTAAATATTGTATAACGTAGTTAGACTACCACATTGGTTTTCCAATATATTGGGAAAGTATCTATGATGGAAGCAATGAACTTCACATAAATATTTGTATAATAATAATAATGATAATAATAATAGCTTGGTGACCACTGTCTGTTGTTGTGAAGGCGTTTTTTTGATGTCTAGCCACCCTGGCTATAAATGTCACAGCGCCTCTGCTTATTCAACTTCCGATTATTCTAAACAAATTGTTGTTGATGAAAAACAATTAAACGATCCACAATGTTTCCCAGAGAAAATGCAAAATAGGATGCTTTAGGAAACAGCTTTGCTGCGTGTCCTCCCCCCTCTCTATTCTCCATTTCCTGTCACTCTTTAGCTGTCACTATCAATTAAAGGTAATAAAAGCCCCAAGAAATACTATTTAAAAAAAAGCATGTTTAGCAAAGTCAAATCTTCAAAATGCTGTGAACTACAATATACATGATTAACTTTGGTTTCACTATATATAAAGCGATTTTATTGTTTATCAGTGTTTTAGTTTGTATTAAGTTGATGAAGTCCAGACCCAGATCAGAATGATCAAAGCCCTAAAGTCTACAGTGGAGCGGTCTTAATAAAGAGAGTAGTAAAACATTATAGTTACATTTTATAAATTTTCATAGTGACAGTGTTTGTAGATTAAGACTCCAGAGATATAAACTGGATGTATCCTGTGTATACAAATTGTACAAAATGAATCAACTCAGAACAGTTGAGTTGTGAATTCTGCTACTTAAAATCGAAAGCCCTAAAATCCTAGAATTACCTCTGGATGACCCTGCTGTCCACTCAATCAGGACTGGACAGGAGTGCATTGAGCCGTGAGATGCAAATTAGTCAATGAGGGGAATCGATATATAGATCTGCTAAGGTGGGCCATCAAGGAGCTCAGCTCTGTCCACTCACTTGGTCGCTACCTTATGAGGCTGGGTGATTATAGAAGCCAATAAGGGAAAATTAGTTTTTTTCAGCCTTGTTAACTAGGGCTCTACCAGGCATTTAGTTAGTCCTCTGTTCCTCAAAAGAACTATTATAAATATTAGTACTACTGCAGCTGACCAATAAGGAGAATAGGTTGAAGTCCTTGCATCTATAGCAGATTGAAGTGGTTTATGAATATATATATGAATATATGCTTCTCTAGACACAAAGAAGAAATACTTTAAAACTGAAAACATTTAATTTTAGGTTTATTTTGTAGTTTGATGCTATGGATTTAATCTGAATGTTGAATGTTTTTAATAGTGTATAATCGCCTGAAAATAAGGATTTGTTACCTTAGAATGAACTGTTTTTACACAGGGTTGTCCACCATGTTTCTACAGTAGCCCAGTATGGACAAACAAAACAGTCTTTGTAGATAGTGCCCTTTATGTTTTTTGCTAGCTTCACAGCCACTGTAGTTTCTCCACACACTTTGCAGCCTATTTTGCTGCAACAAATGCATCATACTGTCTCATCATCCTAAAGAAACGCAACACAGAGCAGAAATACCAAGTTCTCCATTAGCAGTAACCTCTGTAGAATATAACGCAGCACAAGATGTTTGGGAAAAAGCTGCAGATATGATCTTGATTGGAAGAACAGCAGTGTAAGAGTATCTAACCAAGGCTGAATTGTCTTTTAAATTCTTGCTTTGGCTTTTTAGAGCAGACTATGATTTTTTGTCACACAAAAACTGCAGTGGAAAGCTTATAGCACATAGCTTATTTTCAAGCAGACACAGCATTTTCCACCCTCTAATGGCAAGGAATTACTCTCAAAGGGAACACGATTTCTCCATTTCTTTATTCTGGAGACATGTCGACTCATTAAACTTGAATTGTGACTTTGTCTCACGTTCCGTTCAGAATTTATGGGCAGAGAGAAGGATTCAAAGATGATCTTATAAAATGAGGGTCTCAGGATGTACGTTAGACTACTGTTCTTCCATTTCTACCTCATAACGTGGTGTCAATTATTCAGCAGTCTGACCCAGGCGACAAAGCTCCCTTATTCTTATAAGTCGCAGATTGAGATGAACCTGCCGCCATTTGTCATTTTTAAGACATTATCAGATATACATTTTATTGTTTGAATATTAGAATCAAAGTACTTGAGAGTATTTTGTTAAAATGAGCTATAAAAGTTCCCTTGGGGGATCTGGCTCTTTGTAGTTAAGATGAATGGATATTATTATTCCCCACTGTACACTGGCCTCTTGTTAAATACATACATACACATACCTTATATTGTAAATGAGCTGCTACTGGAAGTAACAACAACGTTAATATACAAATAGCTTAATTGAACATAATTTTGAAAATCTAAAATGTGTTTTCTACAAAGAATATAAACTCTTGTGTCTCTGTTCTCTTTACACTCTGTACCGTAGTTACCAGTGGAAACAAGCTGTTGTGTTTTTGGTTGAGCCTGGATACTCACGACCTGTGTTTGTCACAATATGTGCTGTGTGGGGTATTTATAAGCCTGGCTCTGATCTCTCTGTGTAATGATGAGTACAGACTTCATGTTGTACTCACATTACACTCACAGTAATACTGACCTCTAGTAAACTTTCTCCCTTTGCTTTTTACAACCACTTTCCACATTTATGCATAGATTGGTGTGAAATTTGGTACAGACATTCATGGTTCCCTGACTTGGGTGATCCCATGTCGTTTCCTCTAACACCATTCCTCTTGCCACCGTTTTAAGTGAATTGTCTTGACGGCTATTGGAAATTTGGTTCTGACAGGATGAATTGTAATAATTTAATTTATATCTTTTCATTTAGTGTCTTTAAGTAATTTTTTAAATTTCTAAGTTGTATATTATGCATATTAGTACATGTTAGCATGCTAACATGCTAAACTAAGATCATACCATACATTTGCGGTAGGCCAAGCTTAGCCAGTTTTCGTTTTGGAAAGCGAGAGTAAATGATAGCACGGCTAATGGCAAACCACCACTACTTTGTTGTTACTGGTGTGGATTTATATGATTTTGTGAGCGATAGGTAACACCTATCTGACATGTGTAGCCTCTAGTCAAAATAATGAGTTGTCCCCTAGTTGTTTCCATTTCATCTATTTTGGATGCAAATTGCCTCTAAAAACCAATGACGAAGAAGACCAATGCTTTGCATGTTGGGACACAGAAGATGGGGTAGACTGATCTTATACAAACTGTAAATACTTTCCTTATTAGTACAACTAATCATCTGGGTATTTTTGGCATACTGCAGATTTTGTTTTTGTTTGCATTCTTGCATACTACATGCTTCATTGTGGCCAAATCTGTATGTACTGCTTTAGTGGGTTTGAATACAACCTTAGTCTTGTTTGATTTCAGGTGGTAAAACATGACGCGTACTGTATTCTTAGTAAACTGCAGTATGGAGCAACATAACTGCATAACAACACCTGCATAAGTCCAGTGTAAGCACATTCATTTTACCATCATACTGTACTGTTTTTAAAGAGAAAGGTATTCATTTCTTACGAAACTAATGTTTGTTACATTTTGATGATGTTGAAAATATTCACAAAGTTGTCATTTTTCTACTTTTTACTGTTTTTTTTTTTTTGTTTTTTTTTTACCATGCAGCAGTTTAAAAATCCATTCAACTTTTGTCTCAGATTTACAGCACAGTACACCCCTTTATCAGTGCAAAGAGAGAGTTCCCAGATATGTCTGAAAAGGTTTAACATTTAAATAACAGAAGGGTTTAAAGAGGATAATACCGTTTGACTTGACTATAACCTCACAACATATCATGGAGTTAAAGTGAGGATTAAAGAAATAGGGATTCAATTCTTTATGATCATGCAGCCAGAGATTTTAATCCAATCTCTGTACCTAAACAGTCCACTGGGATAAACACTGAAGACAATCATTTGCCATAATGGGTGAATGGTTTGAAATAGCAAGACAAAAAAAGGCAACAAATTGAGACTGGTGAGGAAATGGGTCAGTTAATTGGTACTCTTGGCTTTGTGTGTGTATTTTGTTAACAGCACAACCCAGCAACTATGTGTATGCTGTAAATAGGTTACATTTAGTTAGATGGATTTTGCTCATTCTCATACATTTGCTTATGAAGTAGCTATTAGATATGTCTGAGTTTCTGCTGTTGTTTTGTATGAAATCCAAGTTTTTAAGCAATTCTCCATGACTTGCATTTTCTGACAAAAAATATGTGAGATAAAGGGAAACTGTAGCAATCTAAGAGCACAAACATATTAGGAATGAAACGCTAAAGTGTTTCATTAAATATCAATAGGTGTTGATGTGTAAGCCAGTTTATCTCATGAGTTCCCTGATATTTGCAGGCAGTTTCTGTAGGTACTATAGCTGCCTGTAACTGGAGCAAAATATGTTGTACAGTATGGTTTCTAATAATAATCCATTTTGAGAGGGTAGTGGGGTGTTGAGAGTGCCAGGCTGTAGACCAGTGCTGTACAGTGGCAAATAGAGGAAGAGGAGGCGTGCACATTAGAACAAACACAACACCAAAACTGTAAGAACAACAAACCCCCTCACTGCTGGGAGCCAATGAGACAGACAGGGAGGGGGATTAGGCAAATTCAACACAAACAAAAAAATACTTTGTGTTCAATGTGTGAGGAATAGCTCATGTTTTCCTTCCTGCCATCTTGGTTCGGATGGTTGGAGTCAGTGATAATGATCTGTTTTATTTTGGGGATGCCTGGCTGGAAGCACATGTGGCGGCCAGACATGCGGTGACAGGTCCTGTATTCCTGGTGCAGCGCATGTTCATGTGCAGGTCTGATGTGGATGCTAAGTCTAAGAGACAGACACTGTATCTGGGCGAAGGGCTAAAGCCTGGCTCGCCTGCTACAGTATTTGAACATAAATGGGCCACACTAAATTCAAACAGTCACATGGCAGCGGATGTCACTGCAGTTACCATTATGTCAGTGCCTTCGAATTCATTTCACATTCAACATATAATGCAAATGTGACTTTCTTATCACAACACCATGCCTGAAAAACACAACATGGATGTTTGCTCACTCAAGACTCAAAAGGAAACATTTAACTTCTGTCTGTTCCCCTTATGTCTATTTAGATAGGCAAAATAATCATTAAAAATGTAATGAGGTTGTCATTTTCAGGTTAATTGTTCATTGTTATGTATTTATATGGGGGTCACACCTTATCATAAAATATATTTATACTACGAAGTCTTCAGCATAGAGTGCCTTTGCTTTTATTTTCACACATTAATCCACAACCTCCTCCTCCTGTGTGGCTTGAATGGAGGTGAACTCATGCAGGGGGCTGTGGATGCCTGACATGGCCGCCGTTTGATGCCCCCTGGTGCATTGGGGGGGTTGCTGCTTATATTTGTCAAGGTCAATTAATAAATGCAGGCTGGCAGGATCCCCAAAATGCCCCTGGGGCTCATAAATTATCCAGAAAACACATTAAAAGACAGGATCTGATCTCCTCCAATTAAGATAATTTAGCATTTCTTTCCCTCACCAAATGCCTACATAGTATCCAGTCAGGTGTAGCCTACATCACTCCCTCTCCCTCCCTCCTTCCCTCCCTCCCTCAGCATCCATCCTCCAGCCTGCTACGCTGGCAAACCATAGAAGGATGTCCTGCATGGGCTAATTCTCTCTTGCTTATGTTAATGTCCAGTTTTGCTTTTCTGAGTGGAACACCGTGATCCGTCTTCTCTGTGGTAAAACAAAAGAGTTTTTTTTAACGCTCCTTCAGAGGTTCAGCTGTGCGTCCCTCACCCCCCACCCCACCCCTGCACCTTTAAGGCAATGGAGAGGGAGAACAGCGGCTGCGGAGAAGGAGGCGAAGGTTTATTCCACAGTGCTCTGAGGCAGGGCAGGTTTTAAGCGCAGGGACTAGTGTGCGCAGTTTGTGTGTGCGGCTGCGGGGGGAAGATGCGTGTGCTTGTTGCTCGCCGGACGGAGAGAGGCGGCGAAGAGAGAATGAGTTTTCAGCGCAGCTAACAATCAACTCCATGCGCTCTTTAATCCTCGAAAAAAATCCAACTTTTACGCATTTTTTTCCATATACTTGAGATGACACGTTTGGCTGTTTTCAGTGCATAGACTTCAAATTTATTTATTTATTATTTGTTGCTTCTTTTTCTTTATTCCTATTTTGGAGGCTTTTGTTTTTGTTTTTTTGTTTTAATTGCTGAACCGTGGAGTTGGTTGTGCGCATAGGCAGTTTGTCTTATGCGTCTCCAGCCTCTGACTCAGCAGCAGCAGCAGCGGCGGCACAGCTCACCTGGACCGGAGCGCACCGAGCCGAGCTCCCTCATGTTCCACGCAGAGCAGCGCTCCGACACGGGGGGACGGCTGCACTGAGGCCCGGCGCGGTGCGGTGCGGTCAGTCCAAAAAAGGGGAGACGCACAGTTGTGGATCATACACTATCTCCCGCCGTACCAGGAGACAATCAGCAGCAGGAAGAAGCTCAAACCTCCTCCTCTTCATCTTCTTCCCAACGTGAAGGATTGAGAGAAAGAGAGAGAAAGAGA
>NW_023339763.1:21880136-21889525 GCF_004916995.1 Morone saxatilis | reverse complement strand
ATAGAAAGAGGTGGATAGACAGAGAGAGACAGAGAGAGAGAGAGAGAAAGGGGGGAGAAATGTAGGTTGAGTGATAGGTGCAGCTTGTACTGCATGAGGAACAAGGCATTTTTTATGTTTTAGTTTTTTTATTTTTGTACAATGAATTTTTAGGAAATTCTAGGCCTAAAATAAAATATCACAAATATGTTCTTTCATTCTCAGTTTGTACCATTATGGATTATTTATTGTCTCTCATCAAACTGCATTGGGCCTCAGTCTGAGTGCATTTTCCTACATCATTTTTAGATGCTTAATGTGCATATTTACAGTGTTCAATCACTTTTTCACACAGATAACTTATGAAAAATGGTCTTTTATAAAATAATTTTGTTGCAACACATTTACATGTTTACCTGGTGTATGCACCATTTGTTTGTTTAAATCTTAAACCTGCCTGAACATTTCATTCAAACCGAACAATTATTCACTTAATGAAACTAAAATAATTTCTTTATAGACATTCAAATATTTTTTTTAAATTCATAAATCCACTCCTAAACCAAAACGTTTGTTGAAAATGTAGTATATTTACTTTCATGTTATAAGATAAGTAAATGTTTTATTATTTTAAGTATTAAATTACACAACTTGCACATATGAATTCATCTTTATATGCTGTCTGTTGAATCTATCGAGTGTCTTCCAGAAAAAGGATTAAATAGGTTGGCTGTTCTTTTTTTCTGGCATTGCACCCGCCATATTAGAAGCACAGACATGGAGTCATTTTGGATTGGGAAAAAAAGAGACAAGCCCTTATCACCCTTGCCCAAGTGCACGTCTTGCAAAATGCATCCAGATCCTATTTTGTTCACAGTGAATTCCTCAAAAGATAGGTTTAATAAGTGCCAATTATGTTTGGTTTTGGACTAAAGGTAACTGATTTTTACAGCGAATACAAGAAGGGTGTGTGAGGAAGGGGGGGGCTATGAGGAGGACAAGGGGCTGTGGGGTAGGGGGTGGAATGTGCGTTTGTTGGGGGGCAGAAATCAGCTCGAAAGAAAATTGGGGTATTTAGAAGATCTTTTGAAAGGTAGACGGAGGGAAAGGGGTTAAAAAAAATCAAAAGTGGACACTATGTTAACTGAGAGTAGAGGGCGATGCGTCAAGCAAAGATGACAGGAAAACCATTTTGTGGCCATGCTGAAGGGTTCAATGAAGGCAGTGGTTATTTATAGGAGAGAATAGAGTAAAAGCAGTGATGGTGGTATAGCAAATACTCCTTTCTGTTCCTGAGGCAAGACAATTTCAAGAAACAGAAAATACTGATTCCATGTCCATTTCAGATTTCACTCAATGCTGTGCTCAAATCTCTGTTTGCTGAGCACAATATATTGCTTTGGTTTTGAATGGCTTTTTCAGTCTCTTTGGTCCAGGCAACAGCGTTGCAAAATGGCTGCTGCTGGAGACATCTACATGGAAACTTTGAATGGCAGCAACAGCACTTGTAATTGTGATGAATGCTACGTTTGTGGTCGCTTGCTGATACAGTGCCATTCATATCGACAGACTCGGTTCACATGACACTGACCTTTTCTATTGATTCAGAGATTCAAACATTGTTTTTGTGGCAGAAATTAGAATTACTCTAGTGTATTATGACAATTCTTTCTTTGTATTTTGGTTCTTTCTGTACCATGCTAAATTGACCATAGGCAAAATAAAAGGGCTGTGATTGTTGCTCTTAGGTGGTATTCTTTATGCTGCACATTTGTTTTCCCTGAACAGACCTGCAAAGATTAGTCTTAATGAGCCGCTTCCATGAGAATCGTGCATTTTGCACCTCTTCTGGACAGAGAGAAAGAGAGATGTAGCTTCCTGAAATAAAGGCTTTTAGGGCTCTGGTCCAGTACAGGCTGAGGTTGTCTCTATGGAGACCTGGATAATGAGTGTTGCTGCAGTGTGGGCTTTGGGCTTTAGCAACACTGTACTCTGTTCAGGTGACCCTGGCAATGCTCCCTGATAGATTGCAGCCTGTCAATCTTTCCTGATAATAGTTATGGGAGTCACATTTCATTTCAACCCTTGATCTGATTTAAATGCTTGATTGCTTAAATATTTAAATAGATTTTTGTCGGTTTAGGTTATCCTTTCTTGGCTGCTTGTGTAGATATTGATGTTTGTGTTTCCTGTTTGTAGAATATATCTCTAGAAGATTACAACTGCAGCTTTACAGTGGTCATTTATGAATAGTATCAACTGTACAAACTCCATTTTACCATTTGCCAATTTGAGGACACATTTGCAAGCTCATCTACAGTAGATATAAACAATCCACCGCTGTAGAGTGTAAAATCTGCTGTAGAGTTCACTTCGGTGGTGCTTGAGCTTTTAAAGTGCTCTTGCACAAGTGTCTATTAAAACCTAAATGGAATGGGAACAACATATTCCAGTTATGAAGAGATAAAATCAGGGAAATGGCATAATGTTGTTTTTGCTCAGCTACGCCAGGGGGGGAAATCTGACACATGTTCAATTGGACACTAATAAGCTGTGTAAATATACAGCAAAGCTTCTCAATTGGCTCTTAGTATCACTGTGTGCATGTGTATTTTTAGCTTTTAGGGGGGCTGATGGAGAAAAGGAACCTCCACTTATTAAAACATAAGCATTTTTAGTATGACTTAAATCAGACTCCAAACATGATTAATGTAGGAGCCGAATTTAGTTTCTACATTTTTTCCCCCGGTTCAGATCATCATAGCAACCGATAAAACACAGAAAACGGTCTTCTAGCACCTTAATGCTGAGCAATGATTTTGGAGGATTAAAGATACAAACTGCCTGAGCATCTCAGTATTGTCATCATTGACTGTTAATTTTGATCAGGAGTAACCAAGACATGGTATTAACCCTTGTGAGGACTGAGATTGTAATCATTCAAAGAGGGGTGTTTGCAATCAGCATATCACACATATAGACATCATTCAAATATAACTATGAATTGACAATTAACAGCAAATGATTGATGTTATTATGTGTCTGTAGTTTATTGGGTCATTGTAAGGGCAAAATCTGTCGTTTTATCACTTCTGATAGTTTCATGACACGGGTATCAGAATCAGAATCAGAATCAGAATCATCTTTATTGTCATTGTCACAGGTACAACAAAATTTCAAAGCTATGTAAAGTACATCTATATGCTATATGCTTCTAATCGTTTTTTTATCATTATAGTGAGGAAAGGTTTTTAAAGAAAGTATCTGCCAAGTTGCAGAATGTGCATACTGAATGTATCTGCAAAACCTTCACTGACGAGGTATTTCATTTGTTTTCCTATAAGCCTTTGCACACTCAATACAATATGTGCTTGTAGCAACTAAAGCATGATTAACATGTTTTATGGTTATGTTTAAGCACTTGGTCAAGGTTAGGAAAAGATGGTGGACTTAAAGCATGGCAGGCCAGATGTGGACCAAAATCTTTCCCTAACCTTAACCAAAGTGCCTTTATTGCCTAGACCTAATTCAGGATGCAAACCATGTTTCCTAGTGTCTAAGTCCATTTTGTTGAGCCACAATCCACTATCCCTACCACTTACGTTGAGTACCAAAACGTAGCTCTTTCTTCACTCAACAAAAATGTTGCCAGTGAACACAATCCAGGCAGCGATTTTGTTTCCCTCAATACGTATTTGACCAAACAAATAAGTTGTGTACAGCCTGGGTCTTTAAGAGGGACTCCGCAACCCCCTAGGGTCCTCAGTAAGGGTGCCAAATTATTTTTTAATAATATTTTATACATCTCAAAATATACATTAACATAAATCCAACATTATTATATATATATGTGTGTATATATATATATATATATATATATATATATATAATTATAACATTATTTGTAAAGATAAATTCCACGTGTGTATAATATGAAAAGATGAATATCTGTCAATACATATGATTTTAATAGTTTATTATTGTATGCATAATAACAAGGTACGTTTATGGCACTATAGGCCACCCTACATGTATTTGTCAGCCCAGTTTAATATGCAAGACAATTCTATACAGTATATGTAGTAAGAGGTCCTCGCTCCATCTTTTTATCAGCTAAGGGGTCCTTGGCCTGAAAAACACCTCTGATACACAATATAATTATAATTTCTAAAAGCCTATTTTGTCTGATAAAGATACAGCATTGCATTTCTAGCCACAAATTTTATTTGGGTCTTTTTTTGTACTAAAAGTGGAACATTTTGTCCAGTCTTTGAGAAAAGCTTGACCATTTGATACGTTTGTGTACTATTTTATTGTTTTGACCAATTATTTTATTGTTTTGACCAATTATCCCCAGACAAAACAACGTAGCTTAGAGGTCACATTAAGGCCAGTGGGAAACTAGGTCTGTACGGACTGGTGTCTTTTGGTATACATCTGTCACTTCACATAGAGCCAGGACGGGTTGACAGAGGCACAGAAACACACATCAGCAAACAACTACTGAGCTCAGCTCTTCAGACACACATTAATATCAGCACAGCAGTCAACACAATGTAGGCCACTGGAAATGCTGTGCTTATTCTTTTTAAATAAGTAGTAGTTATGTATTAGTATAAGTATTTCTTTACTATAATACTGTTTAGTAATGAAAACAGAACTTTAAAACCTGAAATTCATTATGTACATGGTACTGTATTTCAGATTGTATGTAGCACATTACAAGACTGGAAAAATAAAACTTCAAAAGTTCTGAAGTCCAAAGTTTTAAATTGTTATGTTTGATTTCAAAAATATTTCTAACACAGACTTATTCAGTAACATGTATTCTGATACTGATTTAGGCCAGAGCTTATATTCTTTATTGACTTTATATTTTCAGGCACTTAAAGGTGTATAAGTCTGGTTTCGGAAGATTTTTTATGCTGTTTTGTTTTGCATTAGGCTTAATATTAGAAGGTATTAGTCACATGCTGTTTTCATGGACTCACTAATCACACCAGGATTTGCCAGTGCCATCGGGTCAAGATTTTTGTGCTGTTCCACTGTGTGTTTGCACCTTAGTTCTGCTGCTCAGACGAGGGTAGACTCAAGCATATGTTAATGGATGCACATTGAACTGTTAAAGGTTTCATTTAACCCAGGCCAGAATGCTTAAGGAGATGATAGTGTGTAGTGAGGCAGAAAGAGGGGAGAAAGAGAGGGGGAAGAGGGACACAGAGTCAGCTTGTGTTATGTGGTATCTAAAGCTCAAAGAATCATATCAAATCAGCCTGGTTTCCCATACAGAAACACAGCTATTTTAGGCACTTTCCAATACATCAGACACCTATATTGTTGGACACAGATTAAGACTCAACAATCCTATATATATTATATATCCAACAGGAGACTTGTTGGATATATAACTCGTTTTGTACATGTTGAGTGCCACAATCTACTTATACTAGTATAGGTTAGGTGATAGAAGTTGCTTTAGCCATTTGTGCTTGTACGATTAAACAATGTTAAAACAATGTTTTTGCTGCTTCCGCTGGTGACACTCCATGATGCAACTGACATGAGAACAATGTGATGATTCATTAAATGTCAGAAAAATATGAAGTTGAATTTATTGGAATTTATTGGAATTTCCACATTGTGGGACAAATAAAGGCATATCTTATCTTAATAAGGTCAAGGCAAATGGGGGAGAAAAACGCTATGCAGTCATTAGAAAGTCGGATACTACAACGGCTATTAAGAGACTTCCAAGCTTGTTTTATAGATTCTTGTCTATAAGAATGTTTTATAGATAAACATTGTTATAGAGGCTTACCAAAATCTGGCATTCATATACATCTGCCACTTCACATGGATGTCTTTAATTTGTTCCAAAGCAAGGAAGCACATTTTGACTTTTCTATTTGAATGAGGCAGTAATTGGCTGATACATCACTCCAATTTAGTGCGATATCTTATTGCTATAATTCCTTTGACATTTTATGTGACATGTATTTCCAGTGCTTTTGCAAAATGTCATTGCACAAATGTTTAATAGTGAAATAAGACAGTGATTGAGTATTGGTGAGTAAGTGTATGTAAAAACAATGGAGCATAGTTTTTAGCATCTGTTAACTGGGTGATGACTTAACAAGATGACAATTAGTTGTGTTGTTTGTGTCTGTAGGCTTTCATTATAAAATAGGGCAGTGGGTTAATGCTGCGGCCACGCAGGTACAGCGAGACGTAAGCTAAGTTGAGCTCAGGCTAGTTGAGTAAAGGCCTGGGCCATTGCTCATTGTCTATTATTTATATTATATTGTTCATTTGGAGAAACAGATGGTGACATTTTCTTTTAGGACCCATACAATGATGATTGTTTAGGTAGGTGGCAGCTCTAGGTCAGCTAATTTGACCAACTGTAACAATGACAGATGAACCTCTGTGAGATGTACCGGTCATTTAGACGGACCCCAGCACATAATGTAAACATTACAAACAACAACACTATCTGCTGAATAGCTTTTATCATCATAGAACCTTTTACGTATTTCCCTGCTGTGGTCATAGCCCCTTCTGAGATCATGATAAATGCAGTCACAATATAGAGTTTAGAGCTTTGCTATGTTAATAGAGGTTTATCTAGATAAAAGTAAATCTACTCAGCTGTTGTTGTCTTGTATGAAGGCAAAAAATGTAGAAGAATCAGCTGGCTTTCTCTGAAGTTGCACATTATGGATTATGTTCAAGTAGAACCAATTTGCAATAATAATTTATGTTTACTGGGAGCCTTTAGTTAGAAGATAGATGACCTTCATTAAGTTCAAACCATGAAACAGACAAGCACAGTGTCTGACCTTACTTCAGAGATCAGGGTTTGTGTTCATCTGGAAATCAGAATTGACATTTAAATATTTAACCATAATGCACTTTTTTCTTACCATATCATTTTAGTTTCCTAAACCCTAATATCACTCACTTGTTGATAAGGTAGCATTGTAATGTCCCCCAAAAAAGGGCTTTCCTAGTGCAAAGTAGTTCAATTCAATTCAATTTTTTATTTGTATAGCGGCCGAGATTCATAACAGAAGGTTAGTCTCAGAGGACCAGCCTGTTCAAATAGAGCAAGTCTAGACCGAACTCCTGTGGTTGCATTATGAATGTTATTCTTAGGAGCAAAGGTTGGTCGCTAGGGTGATGGAATTGTTGCCAAACAACCTGCCACCTAACACAACCCTACAGAGACTTAGCCTTTTGGGGTTTGTACTTGTCCTTTCCGGATATAGATACCAGTATGCACAGAGAGGTCGTCCTAATTTGTACCCAGTTGATTACTATTTATGTATATCTCTGAGACAAAGAAAGGGAAGTGGGTAAAGTACTGACTGAGACCCCATCCCTTTTCATTACATTCAAGTACACCCAAGTAGAAACATTTGAAGCGCGACAATACCTCACATTGCAGTGTTTCTCATAATCTCCTTTATACTCTACGGTGTGGTATCACTTACAAGACACTATATATAGTGTCTCCTCTAAGACCCAAATTCTGAGGTCCAAACGCTATAGCCTTTAACAGGGGGCCCTGTAAAATTGTTGACATTTTGAATAACATTTTCTACACCTCTGTATAATTGACATCCCTCTGAGATGTAGTAAGTAAAAGGGTGTCTAACACTGCTACGATAACTACACACCATTTATTTTCTTTAATTCGTTAGAGATCAAACCGGTAAAAAGTAAAACAAAAACAGTAGTCTATAAGGCTCTAATAACACAAAAATCAGGTCAGTGATATTTTGTATTTTGTAAATTGCTTCTGATATGTAATATATAATTCTTATTGTTTATCACTTAATATGTGTATCTCAACCACAAACATAAAGCAAGTTATCAACACCAATACGTGTCAGACACTACAATAGCAACACACATATTACTCTGTATTCATTCCCTGTTCATAATACACTGACCTTGATAAATTCCTAGACTACATCAAATGTGATTAGTTAGATACTAAATGTGGATATCCAATTAGACTTACCCTCAAACTCCCCTTTGTGAGTGGCCAAGAAGGCTGGTAAACTGATATATTTGACTATGAAATGATTTTATTTAAAACAAACTTCTGTGGATAGTAAACAAGGGCAACGGCTTCAGTCAAGATGTAATTAATGAAAGCACAGTACATTTTTAACCTGAGACTCTCAAGTGGTCAGGTCCCTGTGCTGCAGTCTTTGTGACAAAATTGGTAGACATGACCGGGGACTGCTACAGTAACAACACATGCTGAAATACTCGTAATATGGTGCTATACAAGAGGTTGACTTATCCAGATGGAATAGAGAGAATTAAATACAAATTAAAATATAAAATAAGTAATAATAGAAAATAAACATTGGAACAATGCAAGTTAATTTCTTTTTTGTGAAGACAAACTCAACATTACAATTACCAGCAAGAAATTATAAAATCAGGACCTCACTGGAAATTTTTCCCCCTGTGGCTGCCTACTGGACGTATTCATTAGGCATAACTGAACCATACTGATTAGCATTCAAAATCCTGCTCTGTTCCTGTAGCCCGAAATGTGTAACATTTTCAAACATTCTGGCAAATGTTTCATTAAAGTGTTGCTAGCCCCCAGCTCCATTCCGCTCCAGTCTCCACTCTATCAGGCCTTCCCCAGAAGTGATTATGCTAATTGCTGTTTGATCAGATGATTAAATTATAATTTGATTAATCCCAGGCACTAAACGCTCTGAATGCGTTGATATGTATTTTGCTGCCTAGCAGTGTTTGCAGAGCCGCTTGTCACCAGGCAGGCTGTCTGATACACACAATCCAGGTATAGGACAGGGAGATATGTATGTAAGGCTACATTGGGAGGTAGTTATGAACATAAATGAAACACTGTTTTTGATGTACTGTGGTCTAGTAATCACAGAAAACATGATGATTAATAAAGGATCACTCTCCTCGGTGTGCAGATTGAGTGCAGCTCTAATGCAGATCGCTGCCATTTTCTCAGCCATTGCCTGTCTCTGTTACTCTCAATTGACTGTGTATCCATCAGGGTGATTTATAATAGTGCTGTATAGACAGGCTCCTGTAGGACTAAATAATGAGGGCCCTATATTATATGCCCTCTATAGGATTCAGTGCCACTCTGGCATCACAAAGTGTATTTTTAGTATGACTGTTCTGCAGTTGCAGCCTTGTCATGCTTCTTGATTGAAGGTACATTTAATAGTTAAAGTAATGTTTGATGCAAAAAAGATTTCTAAAAATCACTCAAATCCACATATGTAATAGATATGTGTTTGCATAGCAGCACAGCAGTGGGGTTACTGAAGATGAAATGCTCTTCTCGCCTTTAAGGCAAATGGAGGGCTGTTGAGAGGAGGGGAGGCGGGGGGGGGGGGCAG
>NW_023339763.1:21876559-21880036 GCF_004916995.1 Morone saxatilis | reverse complement strand
GGGGGGGGGGGGGGGGGGCAGAAGAGGATGGCTGTGAGCGGAAAGGCAACGATGTCTAGTCATCTGACCCACAATCCCATTTAACCCCAGGACTTTGATTTGCCCTCCACTGTCAACTGCCAGCTTATTTCGCCTCTTTGTTTCTCTCCTGCAAATGGCTTTTGTTTTCACCACCCCGAGATGATTCAACACAATATGGCAATGAAGCAAAATTCCTTCCAGTTGTAGCTTATTACAGAGCTAAAGAAGGAAAGACTTTCAAAAACCTCTGAGCTTTTAATGTGATAAGTGATTCAGGCAGTATCATATTCTGTTGATCCACTGTGCAGTTGAACCGTATGAGATTTGTAATTACTTGCTAATACATTGCATATTAAACACCACAATTATTAAGATGTAAGCAAATGTATTCTATGTTCATCTCTACAATGCCTATAAATCAATGTAAGTAATGTATACAACAATTGAGAGTTAACACTCGCACTCTTGCATGAGTCATCCAAAATTTGTAACTCTGTGCTAATGTTCACATAAACATCACATGCTTTAGGTAGAAATGCAAAATCCACAGAACTGCTAGAAATGATAAAGGCATTTCCTTTGTGAGAATAATGTCCTCTATCTTGCATTTTTTCCAAAATTTAGTCACCCGCCTTCTTCTCTTTTGCATGTTTTGAGGATATATTCTAAACGCACATTTTCATCCAATACAGAATCTCTGTGCTTCCCCAGTGTGGATTACTGGTTCATAATCTCAAACAAGGCCCAAGTAGGCTGATGTATGTTTGTTTTATAAACAGTTTTCATTTCCCGCACACAAGTGGTTGTGGAGTAGTGCCTTGCACAGCGTATTTGACAGGCCTAATGGTGCAGCTGCACTGATCGGACAGAAATATGAGTGAGAACATTGCTTCCTCTTGGTTTTGGAATTCATTAGATTCAGCTCTACAAGTTTCCCAGTTCAGCCTCTAACATTTTTTATCTGTCTGAGTCTGACATGCACCTGTGTCTAAAATGGACACTTTTCATTTTAAAACAAGTCAAATCAAACAATGGTAAACAGACTGAAAATATGAGTGCCGCCAGAACTTAAGTGAACATCTCCCAGTCATATTTTTGGCCTGTGGTTTTCTCATTTTGCATTTCAGGTCTCAGTCATTTATGTCAACATGTTTAGTCACCACTTGCCTGCAGTCATATGTCAAATCAAGTCAAATTTATTTATAAAAAAACTATTTAAATAAAAAAGCTTAGTTATTAAGAGTATTACATAGTTTTTTATACAAGTGAACATTTAGCTTTAAAGAAGCAGGTATTTAAATGACCAAGAACACCCCCTAAAGCAGAATTCATTAGATCTCATTAGATAGATGCAGTGTTTGAACTCTCAGGAGAAATAATGTAAAACTCTGCTCAGACATGTATCTAATATTGTAATTATTTTATTCGGATGCATTTGATATGTATATGTTGGCTATAGGCTTCTGTGCTGTACTGTAGTATAATATGTTGATGATCTCCATGCTGCCAGCCTTCCTCTTTCAGCTAATCTCCTCGTTCATCCCTTCCTGCTGGGTTTAATGTCCTCCCTCTCAGCTCACCTGAGATCCACCTCCTCTCTCCCTCTCTCTGTTCTCTGTCTATCAGCTCAGTCAGAGTTGCACTTGACAGTATAGCAAGCAGAGGTGGGAGGAATTTTACTGAAATAGAAATAATTCCTCTCTTCCACTCTCTAAAAGCATGCACAGTGTATATTGTGCTGGGATATATTACATACAAATGTATTTGAGTCAAGCACTGCACTTAACTAAACTTAAAATCCTTTCACTAAAAATGTGCTCAAGCAGTCTGTTAAATGACAAGACAAGAACTAACGGTAATATTTACTGTACAGACTGGAAAGTGGTATCAATCTCATCTAACTACCAACCAGAAAGCAAAATGTGTATAACTCAAAATATCCCACTGTTCCTTTGTAGACTTAATAATCACAAAAGCAGTGTTATAAAACAAGACAAAGGATCTACAGCCAGCAGCTCTGTGAGGCTATACTTTGGCATAGAAGTGCTTTAAGCTAAATGCTAACATTAACATGCTAGCATGCTCATAACAACAATGATAACAATTCAAAATTGAACTGAATAATGGTGAATCATTACAGTGATTACCATTTATCCTGAAAAGGACATTGATGTCTATACCAAACTTCATGGCCATCCTAGCAGATGTTGAGATATTTTGCTGGATAAGTGTAAACCTGTTGACCTGCTGATGGCACTAGTTAAAATGTATATCACTAAAGTCAGTAGACTTCATCCTTTGGGTACCATGAATGGACTAAATTTCATGGCAAGCCATCCAATAATAGTTAGATAGATGTTTCAGTCTAGACCAAAGGGATGAACTGCCCAACTGACAGACCGACATTGCCATCCATAGAACCTCTCTGCTAGCATGGCTTTTAAACTTGCTTGAAGAGAACACAGGGGTTATTTATGATTATTTTGTTACCTCGGCATGGAATTTAAGATTTAAATTCCATTGACAAAATCAGGCATACGTGAATACTGTATAGGTTATGGGCTTAAAGTGGCTTTGTAATACAGTATGTGAGCTAAGTTCTGTGGCTCCAGAGCTCTGGAATGTAACCAGACATCAAGCTCTGATTCACACTTTGATATTCATGTGGAATAATATTAGGAGTTGCTACATTGGATACATCCTGTCATTTCAATGCTGTGTCACTTAGGAAGGGTAATGGAGCATTATGAATGTCTCATATGGTTGTTTTTTTTCTTACTCTTCTTTCTCTTGATGTGCCTTTGCATATTAGCTTCAGTGGCAGCAGCTAGAGTTTGTTTACTCACTCTTCACTCCTTCTGCCATCTCACTCCTTTATTTCTCTCTGTCTCAGTCAATTTGCGGCATTTGTCCATTTTCACCTTGGTGATATAACTGATTAAGGCCTTTAAAGTACCCAGTCCATGGGAACTTCCTCCTCTACGATTGGTGCTCATGTAAATGAGCATTCATATGCATCAACCCTCTCCACAGTGACTCCCGTCTCGCCCTCCAGAGAATTGACATCAGAGGAGGGTATCATTGTTTTACATAGCGGCTGCGTGGCACTGAGCACAGCCCTCAACATTATTCATGAGGGCAAAATGGGAGCCGGTGATTTGGGAGAGTGAGGGGACCCTGTTCTCCGATCTGCATCTCAGATCAGCGCAGCACTTCTCTTTACCACTTATTGTGTAAAGCCCTAGGGCAGGAGAGGAGGGGGTGGAGGTTGTGGGGGTGGAGGGGGGATTTGGATGCTTACTCACTGTCATCATGTGGCCGTCCTGTCCTCCACCCCATCCCTCCCTATCCCTCCCCCTTTTCAGGAGAGAGGGGGTGGAGGTTGTGGGTGGAGGGGGGATTTGGATGCTTACTCACTGTCATCATGTGGCCGTCCTGTCCTCCACCCCAATCCCT
>NW_023339763.1:21844935-21876534 GCF_004916995.1 Morone saxatilis | reverse complement strand
CCTATCCCTCCCCCTTTTGCACTCCCCCACCCCCCACTCTCCCCTCCCTAGGCGGTCTCTGCCTTAATTACCTGCATTGCCTGCCATGAGCTGTCAGTGTGGCTCAGTGCTTGTTTGCCCCAGTGGAGTTGCCCTAATGTCTTGATGCCCGGGTGCCCATTGTAGCACCACAGAGATCTCTGACCTGGTGCGGGCCACACTGTGGCTGAGAGCCAATTGGACTGCAATGTTTAAATACATTAGCAGCCTTGGGCAGGAAAGACATGTTGTGGCTAATGGCTAATTCAATGTGATAAAATCATAGAAGAAAGCGCAAATATCAGGCTGTTGTTGCAGAAAGCCAAGCAGTCAACCAGGACATTATGAAATAATGTGAAGCATCAATGAGTTTTTTTTTCCATTTACGCACGAAAATGAGAGGCTCCTGACCACATTCATCTAAGGTTGATTAATGGTGTTTGGTTGAGGTAAACACAGACCGAGCAAAAAGCCCCTGACACATCAGTGGGCTAATGCACAGGCAAATGCATAGGCCTATTTATGTTGTGTGTTACTGGGACCGGTATTGATCAGACATTTACTTAAATAAATTGCCTGGGTGATTTGGAAGCAACCACTGATGGCCATTGTCAGAGTGGAGCTTCACTGAACACACATTAAGGGGGAAATGGAAGGCTTGTTTGCTTATTCTTTTGGAATGAGAATATCAGTGAAGATCTTTGCAACTGGTGTTTTTTTCAAACCAGTGTCTTAATATTTAATTTCAACATATTTGAGATATTACTATTTTCTGTCATGTTGGCAGACTAAACCAGCAATATTACTGGCTGTGTTGACTGCTCACTGTCCCACCTGTCAACCAAGCCCATGTCAGCCGCTATGTTCGCGGGCTTCTAGACATTAACGCTCATCCCCCCACATCCCTCTGACACGCCTGCATGCACTCTCCTTGACCGAAGCGTATCTGGTGCCCTTGAGCTCCAAACGTAGTAGCAGAGGCTCCATTATGGGAGGATTGCATTAGGAGTCACCTGCAATCCACGATTAGAGGCTTCAGCAGGGCCTGCCACCAATAGGTGCTGACATCTAGGACTGTGCCAAGCATTATTTCACACAGCAAGAAGAGACCCACCTCACTAACCCAACAGGAGCCCTCTTCACCCCCCTCCTCTGAGCTTTACTAAGACAGAAAACAGAAAAAAAGAGTCCATCTATTATACATGTGTGGGATTCATAATTGAACAATATCACTTTTTCCTTTTTGTGGTTTTGGCTCATGAAAAACAGATGTCAATTAAGACAGGCTCTGGCACAGATGGGCATATTGTGGCTGTTAGTGAGAGCATGTGTGTGTGTGGGCATGATAGGCATGGGAGTGCGTTGGTGTTCAGCATAATATTATATTGGCATGTGTGTGATGCCAAAGCCATATCAAGGAGACTGAGATAGAATGACTTTAAGGATTTGTACAGTTTACATTTAAGGCATTAGATACAGAAAATAAAAATGCAACAACTTGCTTCATGTAAAATCTCTTCAGTGTGCAGCATGGGACAGAAAGAAGAAGACAAGAAGGAACTTTGAATAAAAGGCAGGAAAGAAACAACCCAATCATAGTTTTTAGGTCTATTCAATAAGTAGTCACAACATCTAAGGAAGATAATTCATTTTAAAGTAAGATTCAGAAAACCAGCACTATCAACAGAGACAGAAATCCTTTGAGATGTGGACCAAAGCGTTGCAGACTGCAGCCTTAATCTGCCAACCAGGCTGACGGCTGACCGACTATCGATAGGGTCCACATAAATCTTTCATCTCCCGTTTCAAGATTAAGCCTGCTCTTGTTTTGATCTTACTCCTGTGTTCCTAGTTTTATCAATCGATCCTCTTCCCTCTGCAAAAACAATCCGTTACATATTTCTGAGATGTGCATTTGTATGTGTTACATCTTACTATTTTATGACAGCTGTTAATGAGATTATTGTTTAACGGTGCTGTACACAAACACACTTGGTGACAGCCAACAGCCACCCACATACTGTCTCCTTTGCTTGCAAGCAAGCATTATTATAAATTGGGCTGGTTTGTCTTTGTTAATTTACAACTGAATATTCAAATAATATCTCCCAGAATTATGTTTGTGTAATTTCTGCTTTATTAGATCATCTTAGTGAAGAGTCAAAGGAAATATAGTGCAAGGAGAGTATACCATTCAAGTGGTTTGAATGTATTATTGGACAAGTGGTCCAGGTAGGGTAATGTGTGATAAAGGAGGATTTCCGTGACCCAGCAGTCCCGTTTACTCCTTAAGCAGGACACAGCACAGTGTATTGTTTCCTACAGCACTTCGATTTTAGGCTGCACTGCTTTTCAGTTGCAGGGACTTGTGAAGGTCCAGTGGATGATAAATACAAATCAGCAGTCGGTGCAGTGTGAGACACAGACATCCTCTCTGGCTCTCTCCCTTTGCATGCTTTTTTTTTTTTGCACCTGCATCCCTGTGTAAAGGTGGAGCAAGTCAGAATGTGAGAGACAAGGTCAGAGGAGCATGAAGGGGAGATGAAGGTTAGAAAGGAATACAAACAGACAAAGCAGAGCTTGAGGTGTGGAGAAAAAGAATGAAGAGAAAAAGAAAATGTTCATTTGAAGGAAATTGTGGGTTACAACTGAGATGGAGCATGCCTTTGACCTCTGTCCTTGCATCTTTACCATCCTTCTTTTTCTTTACATTCTCTTTCAGTTTCTCTGTTAATAGCAGCCTGCGTGTCACTGTTGGAGTGCTTTTCAGCTTTCCCGCCTCCCCACTCAACCCCCACCCTCACTGTTTTCCTTGGCACTGCACTGAAAAATAAATGCACTCCCACTGTATCTATCTGAACTATTGGGATCTAAGAGGGTTTTGCGTCCATCAGGCTTTCTCATCTTAAGGAATCAGCCAACCAGAAATGGGTGGTGGTGGTGGAGGTGGAGGTGGAGGTGGTGGGGGTCTCAATTTTTTATGAGTTGGTGTAAAGCGGATTGAGACAAAAGCAGTTATGAGGGAGCCTCTCTTCTTCGCTCAGGCACCTTTCAAACTAACTCAGACCAGAGGCTGCATGATGGCTGTTTGTCCTAATTTAGAGAGTGTCATCTACTGCAGAAACCATCACGCTTCCTAGATACATGTCCCTAATGTATGATTACAGTAAAATGTTGCCTCATACAAACAAATACAAACTATTATGCTAGGGATGTAAACTAACATATCGGATATGAACAGATAATGCACTCTGAATAAATAAAAACTGCATCCAGATTTTTCCAGCAATGTGTTTTCTTTCCCCCACTGATTTGTCACCCAGCTGTTTGAGATGTGTTGGTCAGTGCAGGATAAAGCCTAACTGATGACGTGCTGCTGTGTTTTTTAATACATGAACTGATATTGAAGCCAACCTTGGTGACTGGACAGTAAACAAAAAACTCAAATGCATGCAAACATCGAAGATAGCCTTTTTAGATTGCCAACTATTGTAATAATCTATTAATTGTTTTGATAATCTAAGAATCTTTTAAGAAGAAAAATTATCTGATTTCAGCTTTTAAAATGTGAATATTTTCTGGTTTCTTTAGTCCTCTATGATAAACTGAATATTAGGGTTGTGGATCAAACAAGACTTTTGATCACCTCGGGCTTTAGGAAACAGTGATCAACATTTTATGTACCAACAACTACTGCCTTACAGTATGGATGGAATGGTGTCGCAATAGCAACCTGTGTGTGTGTGTGTGTGTGTATGTGTGTGCGTTTCCAATAAGGACTCTAATATTTCATCATAGATCATCATTAGAAATGTGTGCAGATAACGACAACCAGCATGTCTGTTTTGGAGCCATATTAAGTGAACTGTTAAAATGGCCATCTACTGATCAGTCAAACAGTCACAGTAGCTCCCTGCTATTCATAACAGATGCTGCATTTTTATGATCATCTCAATGGCAGATTTTCCTACTTGAGAAAACCACTGACAAGCTGTTACGCTGTGTGATTACATGGCCATAAATGAACCCTTGATAGGTTCTGCATATATTATTATGGGTAGTGAAACATTTTTTTCTGCCTATACCCCTGCCCCCTACCTGCTGCTCAAGTATTGTCACAAATGCAGAGAAAACTTGAGTAGTCATATGATGACAGAACAATACAAGCTGAAGGTTATTTATCTGCGTGTTAACTATCAAACTGTCACTTAATACACACAAAATACAACCTCATACAAGCAGGTGTGTGTTGCCTTATGAGCAGACTTGTTTTTAGAGATTTAGATTAATCTAATCGATTAATCAAAACTATTATTTAATTGGTAAAAATATGTTGATAATAGATTTGAGTCATTTTTAAGAAAAAATGTCCAAACTCTCCCTCTTAAATGTGAATATTTTCTGTCTTTGTCAGTAAACTGAATATCTTTTGGTTGTGGACAAAACAAGACATTTAAGGATAGTAAAAGTCTAGTAAACAGTAAAAACATCTTCATCATTTTCGGACATTTTATGGACTTAACAACTAATTAATTAATCAGGAAAATTATTGACACATTAATTGATAATAAAAATAATCATTAGTTGCAACCTTTCAAAGTCTTCACTGTACTCATTTATTGGGAAAATGAAACCTCAATGTTTGACTCTGCCTAAATTCCCAAATCATCAGTGTTTTGAGTTCATTCATGTTCATGTTTCAGCATGGCCTATAACTGACGCGTGTCATGGCTCTTCTGCCTTTTCTTTCCTCCTCCTGGATAAAAAACTACAGCCTTGTAACTGTCGACAACCACAACCGTTTGCCTTTCAACACCTCCTGGCCTGGCCCTCAGAGTACTGCATGTGTGAAGTGAGTGCAGCTAGAAATGTGCGGAAACATGTGTACGCCATGGTGTTTGTTTGTCGTAACAGGTTGAACGACCAGTGGGTGGAAGTGGCCGGTGATTTGAGCGCGCTCATTAGGAATTTATGAAGCGCTAAAATGTTTGGTCTCCGGGGAGGGGGGATTGGCAGCTGTCGCACAGGCAGGCAGGCAGGCGACAGGAGGGGAGAACACACGATAGAGAGAGCAGAGACTGTAGAGATGCAGTAGAGATGTCTGAAATATTTACAGTTGGTGTTCACTGAATGCAAATTAACAATTTTATTTAACCTGCACATGCAACTTATTTCAATAAATCTGACCCACATCTTCTTTACTTTAATATCTGCCATTATCCTTGTATGGTTATTGTATTGTATACTGTGATAACAACTTGCATGCTCAAGCATGTTCCTCAGTTTCTTAAGTTTTTTTAAGAAAAGCTTAATTTTGTTCTGTTCTTTGATTGTTTTTTCTTTATTTGCACCTCATTTGCCTATAAGTTACGCTGCATTTGTTAATTGGTGTCATCTATTTGGATGTGTTGTTTTAGTTGCAGTAAGTTAAGCTCTCAGGGCCACCATGCAATAGAGCATGCTGCGGAGAAATAACTGCTTCAACTTTTACCCATCGTGTAACTGCTGTGCACAGTTTGTGATCACTGTCATTTCAACTGGAATAGACACACAATATATACAGTATTGTTTATGTTAACCTTTGCATTTCCTATCTAATAATTTGGTCGGGATAAACTGGGCCTTTGTGTATAAAATGTCTTTCTCTGAATGCTGAATGCTATGCATATCATCGTAACCTCATTCAAAGTGGACAGAAACAAAATAAAACTCACCAAAACTTCTTTGTTCTCTTGTTACTAATGGTAAAAGTACTGCTGAATGTACTTGTATAGCTGATTTCTAGTCTTCTGACCACTCAAAGAGCTTTAACCCTACATGCTACATACACTTATTCATACACCGATGACACATCAGGTGTCAGATGAGCATCAGGAGCTATTTGGGAGTATTTTGCTCAAGGAGACTTTGACATGCAGCAGGGGGTGCCAGGGATCGACCTGCCAACCTTCTGATTAGTGGATGACCTGCTCTACCTGAGTCACAGCAGAAATCAGAAATTAGTCTTTCCACTGCTCCAACAATCACCAACTCTGGTTTGGGCTAAATAAATCATTAATTCAGCAAGGTAGATGAAAAACACAGCAGTTTCAGTCGCTCTCATCAGCTGCACATAGACACAGACATGATGTGATAGCAACACAGGCAAAGGTAGTGTGACATTATTCTTAGCTTAGAACACAATGACTCCACTACATCTTTACATAGCTAATAGTTGTGTGCTGCTATATTAATATTTTAAATCTCATATATATAACTTTTTTTAAGTTATTAATTTAGTTAATTGATGAAAACTTATTGGTTTAGTTAGTTACCTGTCCATCTTAAAAAGAGCAACTGTGGCATCACTTGTTTGTACTTACTTACCATCTCCTCTTGTGCAGAGACAATTAAGATTGTGCAGAGGGCAGATACAAATATTAACTACATTAAGTGACTGTAATGGTACAGACAGAGTCTTTTTAACAGAAGATTTATGGAAATGTACTACAATCAGGGTTCTGCAGTTATCTCACATTATGACTATTTAGTTTATTTTCTCCACAACTCAAATAAAATAAAACAAACATTAAAAATATTAAAAAGGCAGTGGATGTATTAAACAAGTCCTCCACTCTTCCTTGGGATCTAGCCAGTATACATATCCTGGCTTCAAGCCAACAGTGTGGATTGTCCATTACAGCAAAGAGTTGCATTGTCAGTTTTTATCCAACACAGTAACTTACTACAGGGGAAGTGCATCACATTACATTGACTTGCTTCATTAGTTAAGATGACTTGGAAACATCCTCTGCTGCACACTGTGTAGATGAACATAACAAATTGACTGCATACCAGCTTTCAGGGCTTTTTTTTAATATCCAAATTGTAATCACAGAAACTGGATTCTCAGTGAGTGTTTGACATCACAGCAACAATATAATTGTTACAGTGATAAATTACTTATTTAAACCTTTGGGAGGCAACAGAAGCTATGACAGCTTTTAATTCTGATGAAAGCATGGATGCAAATTTGTTTGTCAAGAGAGAATGTATGGTTGTTTGGCTGTTGGAGGGTAAACACAAAAACAGTAAAAAAGAAGACAAATAAAACCTTGAAAACACCATGATGATCTTGTGAAAATTTTTGCACACACATTATGACATGGCCCCTTCTATTATACGTGTACTATTTGTTTTTAGCATGGTTATTTAAGCTTGAATTATAATGAGTTTTTCCTCCTTGCACTTAGCTAGAAACCCATCTTTGAGTTGTCCGGTTGGTGCAGAAAAGGATTGTGGATTTTTTTGTATATATGTGCATGTGTGAGTCGTAAAAAAATAGCCTTCATAACTTCGCAGAGCCCAAGATTATTATTATTATTATTTTGTTTGACTAACAGTCCAAAACCCCAAAATATCGAGTTTACCTTTACATAAAACAGAGAAAAGCAATAAGTCCTTTAATGTGAGAACCAGGAGCCAGAGAATGGCTTTTTTTTGCTTGAAAAATGACTTGTCAATGATGTTTAAGCAATTATCAGAATAGGTCCTGATTATTTCTTGTTTCTGTCAGTGGATTAATCAATTAGCGCTAGTGTCTTGTGTTGTGTACACAGATGTGCATGAGGAGGAAGGGTGTGGTCTGCTGCTCTGCTGGCTCTGTTATTTCACGTCCACTGCTGCTCTCCCAGAGCTTTGCTGCAATGTCTCTTCATAGACAACAAGAGACACACTCCTGCAACCTCCCTCCACTGCAGTGAGCACAAACACAATGGTCAGCCAGGGAAAAACACACTCGGCCTAAATTCAGAGAAAATGCAGAGATTGCATAATTCTGTCAAATATAATAATTACTCTGTTACGTCACATGTGGGGTTTATCAGTAGTGGGTACAGCTTGTCAGTTGAATTATTCAAAGACGTCTGCCTTACAATATTCAAGTTTTGATAGACAATAAATTAGAATTAGATTTACTCTACTAACATTTCTGTTTGTAATCTTTTTCTCTCCCTGCAGTTTTCTGTGAAGATCTACGTTCCAGCTTATATTTTGTCAATGCATCTGTGCAAGAGGTAGTGTTTGCCAGCACCACAGGGACATCGGTGCCCTGTCCCGCCACAGGTGTGCCCCCTGTCTCACTGCGCTGGTACCTGGCCACCGGCGAGGAGATCTATGATGTGCCAGGGATCCGCCATGTGCACCCCAATGGCACCCTTCAGATCTTCCACATACCCCCTTCCAGCTTCAGCAAACTCATCCATGACAACACCTACTACTGCACAGCGGAGAACCCCTCAGGGAGAATCAGGAGCCAAGATGTCCACATTAAGGCTGGTCAGTGTCTCCGCTTATGATTGTCTACATTTGTGCTTTGTTGCAACCCAAACAATCATGGTTCATTATGAAGAGTAACTTGTCTTAGCGCCGTATTGGAATTTTTGCACCTTAAACACAACACACTTCTCTGTCCCCTCCCCCCAGTCCTACGAGAGCCCTACACTGTCCGGGTGGAGGACCAGAAAGCCATGAGAGGCAATGTGGCGGTCTTCAAGTGCATTATCCCTGCCTCAGTGGAGGCCTACATCACTGTTGTGTCCTGGGAGAAAGACACAATGTCAATCAACGCTGAAAGTAAGTCATCTTTCTTTACTACAGTAACTGCTGTATAAAGTCTGAAAGTTAAAAATCCAAGTGGTCATACTGGTAGTGTGAAATCTGGCATCAGTATTTAGTGACTGATGAGGACCATGTTTGTCTCTTTGCAGAGTTGCTCTTGTAAGATTCTTATTGATCTCTCATTGATTGTTTTGAGAGATTGTATTAAGAAACAGTCTGATTGATTTGATTTAACTGAGATACATTTTAGAACTGATACATTGTATCACATTTATATTAATAAGATTTATATAATTGAGAGGAAATCATTTGTTAAGTCAGATCTGGTTTGCAATATTTTGAATGGGCTGTACAGCCCAAAAGGAGATTTCTTTGTGGTACTAAGTATGGATAGAGAGTTCTTTACATGATAAAAATGGAATAAGTGAAAGGTTGGTGAAAAACGTTTTCATGATCATACTGTGATATGAAAGCTGCAATTAATGAAATTTATATGGGCATAATGACATTCACAAGTGGTGATTGTCATGTGATGAACTTGTGACTGCAGAGATGTGTGTGGTTGAGTTAACTTTACAAGTCTTCTGACTTGAACCTAAACAAACGCCTAGCTTGTACCAGCTAGCCTGTGTGTGTCTGTGTATTCACGTCTGTCTGACCCAATGACAGTGCGGTCCCGCTCCTCTTCCTCTGCCTGGTCTTCCACAAGAGCGCAGGCTGCCAGCCATGTCACTTAATCTCAGTGTATTGACCCATTTCTCTGGCTGATAGGAAGCACTGCAGCACTCCGATCATTCAAATCACTTAAATGGAACGCTCGCCTGCGTGATTGTTTCCCAGCCCTGGGGGGCAAATTCACTTTATGTGGGGCATTTAGCAAACTCAATAGACAAGAGCTAATGTCATTTTGCTTTTGGATGGAGGGCAAATGCTGGCTAGCGACTGCTTTTTTTTGTTGACGTTTCACATTTGTCCGCTGAGGCGAAATCGGCCATGTTGAAATCTATAGCAATCTCTTAATTGTCCATAAATGGATTTGCCGCAAGCATATTTTCAGATATTGGTGTATCCGAGAGTGTTGCTGATGGAACATATACTGTACTGTAAGTCTTCTCATTTTTAATACATTTTTGGACTTTTCAAACTTGACAACACTGAATTGTTTTACAGTACGGCTGCAAATTTTAACGTAAATCTTTGTCTGGATCTTTGGGAGAAAAAAACTTTCACAACTGTCAAAACAACAAGTTTATCTTGAGCATTAAAAATCATCACTTCTGTAGCCGTCAGCCATGTAAACGCTGTCAGAAAAATCACCCAGCCACCAATCCACTGCTCTTCTCCATGCTAAATAATGGATGACGGAAGCCTATGAATCCATGAGCAAATGGTCTTTATTCACGTCTCAGTGCACGCATCCTACTGACGCACCGTCCATTCCCCTTATCCTCCACTACACACATTTTAAGTGCACTTTGTGTGTGTGTGTATCCATGTCTGTGAGTCTATATGCACACCAACTGACAGCTTGATGCAAGATACCTTAACCCCTCATCTCGATGGCCAAGCTACGAAATTTTAATTTTTAATGAATAAAATAATATCAACACTTGGACTTCAAACTAAAAACTTTGTGAAATATAGCTTTTCTGTCTCTGTCATGAATAATTGAACTGGCTTTTCAGTTTGGAAGGTGTAGAATGATGTGCAGCACCCATCAGACAGGCCCTCTGGAAGTCTCACTGGATGTAGACCTTTTTGAGTTGTTGCAGGGTAGACTAACAAAGCGCCACTTAAAGAACCCTAGTGTCCATTAGAAAAGAATGGAAAATTATGATGAAAAATGCATTCAGTCAGGACATCCAATAAAAACAGTGCAGTATAGCTGTCTGATGTAAGTGGTTGTATAGTGGTCTGGGGTTTTAACAAAACTGCTGTAGAAAATATACAGTTCATGCTCCAATATTGACTCCTAAACTTGTTTACCAGGAAAAAAAGATTCTATTTGCTAATGAGACCAGACAGTTTTATTTTTTTAATATATTTTCCCTTGCATTTGTATCAAGAAACAAGTTGATTTGCTTTTAATTATTGCACCTAACTGGACACACATTTTCCCATTTCCACCCACTTAAAAAATACGATACTGAACTAAATCATTGTTAATAAAGATGTTTATTGTATTGTATTCTTTTCTGTGCAGCAATTTAACAAAATGTGTGGAAGCAAGGATCAGGCTTAACTATTGTTAGTCAAGATTATACAGCTAAATGGATTCTTGGACTTACAAATCACTTTGTCAAATAAAATACAATTGGAATACAAGTAAAGGCACAGAATGGGAAAATTTCTGGGTTCAAACAGTGACCAGTACTCTTGGCTGTGACTAAGAGCAGGTATATGTCATTTGTTAGTTGCATCTGGATTCACCAATATAAAATGCTTTCATTTATTCACTTTAATTTATCTAGAGGATTTCAGTTATTGTTTAGCGAGGGGAGCCAATCAGTCTGATCGTGATGGGTTTACTGGTTTTCTATGATTTATGGACCCAATACAGGGAAATCTGTCATTATATAATAAGGCTCTTAAAGAAGGCCTATTGTCAGGTGGGATAAAAATGGCAAAGCCACCTATACATACTGTATACCCTTACAATTACACCACTGACAATAAATAATAAAATAACAGTATTTATGTCGGCATGACCTAATTTTGTTGTCATTATACACACATTATACACAACACACTTATCTTCACAATATTACTATTTCTACCATTGTTTGGGTAAACATGCTGTAGTCGATGCAGACCTCTGGTAACACCAGTATCACCAGAAACACATTCGTTTTATCTGACTGCTGCCTCCTGCTCGACCATTAAAGTTAATTCTGGTCTGTAATCATAAGTCAGGGCTCAAAAGAAGAGAATTTAAGAGGTCAGTGAGGAAATGAAATGAGAGAGGCAGAGATGGGTTGTTTTCGATTTATTTCTATAGTCCTAACATAGATGTAGTATTTTTGCTCATATCAGTGGACATCTTGTTTTGGTATATTTTTTTGGTAATGCAGTTAAAAGCTCAGATTGATTGATCATTATGGTGTCCTTGTATGGTTGTGGTAAACTCAGGACTTCACAACAGGCTGGTGAACACAGAAAACAATGATTAAACATAGGTCTAAATTTGAAAGATTCTTACTGTAGAAACGACACTGTTCTTTTTAACCTTCATAGAAACAATGGCCAGGAATGAATTTAAGAGTTGCTGTATTTTAGTTTCGTTGTTATTTAGTTTGACTACATTTAGTGAATCCTGATCATACAGGGTAGAAGGTAAAAGGTGTATGGTGCTGAGAATCTCTGTCCTATACCGTATGTGTGTATAGGTGAAGGGGTTGTCTGGAGGATGACCCATGTCCTAAACAACTAATGACTGGCTTGTATTTAAAACATTGCAGCTTGTAGCAGTGTTTGCTATTAAAAAAGATGACAAGGCCCAGATGATCATTTTGAGTCAATAGCATTAATATAGCTCAGCATGAAGAGATGTAAAAATCACCTTAGAAAAAAACAATGTGAAACCTTGTACTTCCTGCAGGGTGTCTTATGGGATGCGTTGTGATGGACTGTGGCTGGCTGCGGCTTTGTTGCTGTGCAGGGCCATTCCCCAGGTGCAGCCTGTGCTGCAGTCACTGAGGAGGCCTTGTAGTCATTTGCCTCGGCCTGATGCTGCCTGCTCTGCATTCAGCACCAGTAGGGCCGAGAGGGGGCCGACCCCCCAGCGCTACTGCAGAGACTCACACACACATACAAAAACACACCCACACCCACACGGGGGCTTCTTTTCATTCAGCACACGAACTGAGCACAAGGGCCGTCGGCCATCACACAGATTCTCTTTGCTCTGCTCAGCCCTCCCTCATCTCTCCTCCGTTTCAATCTTTTCTTTTTCTGCTCGTGCTCCCTCTTTGCACTCTGTTTCTATCATTGTCTGACACATATATGAACTATTACAGTGGTAAACATGCCTTTATGATCTACTTATTTCTTCCACAACAACACTAAATTATTATGGGTTACCCCAGTTAACACTGCTGGGTTTGATAGCATGTAGAGACACTTGTTTAGGGATATTACAGTTTGCTCTAACACTTACAGTCTGGCCATTTGCTAAGCCATCTTGTGCATTTCACAGTTTCTTTCATGTTTGTTGACATTTGGGATGTGTGTTGGAGTTATTTCTGCAGCCAGTCTCGATCCCCGCAGCCATTGCCGAAAGGGAGAAGAGCCAACCACACTATGTCGGTTTAATTGGTTGTGTATAATGGGCCTTTGAAGTAAATATCAAGAGTTACTATCAAAAGGCTGTTGGACGTTATCATGTCTTTCCACAGTGCCCACTGTTTCTCCTCCATTTCAAGGCGGCTACAAAGCCGGGTTGTTGTGAAGCATTGCAAATGTCTGTGGGTTTAGGGTCGCACAGTTGATGGCCGATGAATATATATCAGTCAGCCCTGAGATGTCATAATGTGAGTGTGTTTGGCTACACTGTGTTAACAGTTAAATATGCTATCAGTTTACATACATGTTTTATTAATATATAATAGCAGTATAAGTGAAAATATAATAATTTGTATATGAAAACATTTAAATTCTTTGCCATCCTGCATCAAAGCATCAGTGTATTTTTGAAGGTATAGTGACTTTCCTGTACCACTGTTGCCTTACTGTAAACATTTGTCTGGAGGGAAGAATGGGAGGTAATCATTTGCCATATAATGTGTGTTGTGGCCTACAGGTAGTGTGGCACAATGAATGTTTTTTGTTGGTAGCAGCCTTGCAACTCGATCACCGTTGGTTTTGCCCTTTTCTTAGAATGCTATGTAGGAAGCGCAGCCATTGGCGCAGCACAACCTTGAGCTGGGGGCTGGGGTGGGTGGGTAATGGTTTTACTGGTCCCTGTGTGCTGGAGATGTGAAGGGACAGGGAGGGGAGGCAAGGAGAGGGAGAGAAGAGCGAGGATAACTAACTCTCTCTCTCTCTCTCTCTCTCTCTCTCTCTCTCTGTCCCTGCCTCACTCTGTCGACAGGCAGGGTTGGGACTCTGACGTGTGACAGGCTGGATGTAGTCTTTTTCCAGCATTCGCCATTCTGTCTGCCCATGATTGGCTGGAGTATTGTTATTCACACAGAAAAATGGGTCAGGTGGCCTGTGGAGAATGGAGTGTTTGTATGGACGGACAGCACAAACACACACACACAAACACACATGCATACCTACACATGCATCCCACACAGAACAGAGTAGATTATGCTCTGCAGCAGAGCAGTGGTGGCAGATAAATAACAGATAAATGAAAATAAATCCAGGTTATGTGGTAAGCGTCTCTCATGTTGAATTCACTGTGTTCTCTCACAAGCTGCGAGCTGGTTCTCTCCTCACACCCAGTGGCAGGGGCTTAGCGAGATAAATAAAGGGTTGCACTGAAGGAAAAAAAACTGGGAAGAAAATCAATACCTGTGTGCATGAATCTGGCTGCAGCTGCCACAAAGCATTATGGGAACATGACGGGTAGATACACTTGGGCTAGGCAGCATGCAGGCAACATGATAGGCTGTAAGGGTAAAATAACTGAAACACACAAACCATGATAGATAGTCCTTTACAAAACGACTATATAGATCAGAGTAAAAATGTATATAGAAAAAAGATTGAATAAGATACAGTATTGTATTGTTGCTACAGTTAGTGTTTGTGTGTGAATTTGAGTGAATCATTTATATAATTATTGTAACTGTCCACCTTTCCACAGAAAAAATATGAGCATAACGTAATGTTTATTTTGCCTCATTGCCCATTGTTATGAATGCTTCATTACAACATTGCAAGTAGAAAACATGACTGTACATATGAGTTTGCAGGTATAATGATGTGCTTATCAATATGTTACAGATGTTTCACAAGTGTCCAGCAGCATTGTAAAACATCAGCATTAGATTATTCTCTGTGTGCTCACTACATCCCTCTCCACACAGCGTGCTGCTCCAGTCTTAGCCCGAGACTGACAGAGATATTAATTAAATTGGCTGATGCCCTTTCTCTCTCTTTACTGCACTGGCGCAGCAATGATCACACTCCCACCTCCATACTGTGCTGTTTGCTCACCAATAACCGCAATTTGTTCTTTATTAAACTCTCGGGGCTGGGAACAATTAGGGTGTGAGCTGGAGGTGATGGTGTGTGTGTGTGTGTGTGTGTGTGCGAGTTTGTACACGCATGCGTACATTTGAACACAGGCAAGAAGAGGAGGGTCGGGGGGAGATACTAAACACTGCTTAATCTTTGATAAACAGTGAGGTCTCCTTTGTGCCGCTGCAGTTTGGCACATCTTCTCCGGGCTGCTCAGCGCTGCGCTGGGCTAGCTCATGGCTGCTGCCTCCACAGCTCCCAGACCTGGATTGAAGCCAGGTCATTCGTGGCTTCCTGCCAAGATACAGATTAGCTATAAGCGCAACATGAGCTAATCATGGAAGGAGCCACCAATTAATTGGCACTTACACATTCTGTGGACTGTATGGATTTAGGGCCGGATGTTATCAGTGGATCAAAGTGATTGGCATGGATGTCACTGGCAGTTAGATATATTCATGTGTAACATATTGGGTGGAAAAAAATAAGATTTGATGTGTGGCTGTATGTATGATTAGGCATCTGAGCTTCGAGCTATATGTAAATCACTAGATATTAAACTGCTGAGAGGGCTGGGTTGGCGCAGGTTGTGTGTATTTGAGTTTGTGTGTTTGTATAGGAGGATAATAGTCTACAGAGACGCTTCCTGTCTGGGTGGGAGAAGGCAACATGACATGGATGATGCATCCAGGCCTAAATATCCTTGGAATGTAAGGTAACATAATGCAAGTTGCAGTTTTGGTAGAGAGACAATGATTTTACTCACTAATTGTGACACAGATGGTACAGAGATAGTAATTTAAACATCCTGCTGTCATTATAGGATACTGATTTTCAGCCATTTAAGCAATTCTCTTTTGCATGCAAGATCATCAGAGAATGCCAGATGAAAAACGCTGGTGGTGGACAGCTAGATGACCGTCAGTTACAGCTCTGTAGAAATGCCTGTGTTGCTGCCTGCTGAGCGCCATGTGATTGCTCTCTGTCAGCAATAAAAAAGAAAGGTGATTCCCCCCACACTTCTCCATCTCATCCATGTTTAACCCTGCTGTACTTTGACGTCAGAGAGAATAAAAAAAAAAAGATTAACAGGGAAGACCTTTGACTGGCAACAAAGGCTGCTTGAAATCACAGCATCTGTGTAGAAACCTGCAGAGAGGTTGATGTGCATGTAAGCATGTGTATGTGTGTGTGGTAGAGAGACTGCGAGTGAGAGGAGAAAAGTGTATTGGTGTGTGTGTTGGTGTGTAGGAGGAGGAAAAGGGGGAGTTGGCTGTGAATGGTTGTTCTTATCGCGTGCATGCAGCTGCTGCAGTGTCTTTGAGAGAAAGAGGGGCTGTCCATGCATGCCACTCACTCTGCCTATTCACAGCCTCCCTCCCTCTCTATATCCTTCTTCTATATCCTTCTCCCTCTCTCTCTCGTTCTAGCCCTGTCTGTGCTGCATTTCACGGCAAGGAAGTGAACGAAAGAAAGAGTGGGAAAAAAATCATGACTTGAGCTTTAATGCAGACTCATGGCGTGCAGGTCCTCAGATTCACATCCTCATGGTGATTCTTATAACAAGGGACAGGCAAGAAAATGAAATGTCATTGGCCATCACCGACGTGTGATTGTTTGCGCGAGTGCACACCAGTGTCCCCTTTTGTTGACACAGACATTTTAACATTTCAATAAATCATGGTTGTTTACTTGCAAAGGCTCAGCAGGCCTCAAATGTGGCTAGAGCTATTATCATATTATTGAAAGCCTTAATTTCTTTCCTGTAAACATATTTAAATCAAATTTTTTTATAAGTAACTAAAAGTAAAATTTACACGGACGTTAGAAGGCGGTACCAACCTTATCTGTCCCACAAGTCAGTCAGAAGATAGTAGCAGTGATTCCTCCTTCTCCATGACGCTAATTAAAATGACGAATAATCAAGTGGATTCAATCAGCGGGGAGTCGGTGCCAGTATAAAGGTGACTTGTGGAAAAGGTATTTCCAAGACGAGTCGCCTTGGGAAATCACCTTGATAGATGGACGTCTCAGGCAGCTAGGGGAGTGATATCCCCAAGCAATGCACGTTGCATGCAGAGTGCATTCTGGAATTTGTGAACTCCCCCCCAGCTTCACCCATCTTTGTGCAGGTGCCCTGTCATGTATCGCTACACTCCTGCAGCAGTATTTTTCAAGCTGTGAGATGTAACCTTGAGTCTGAAAGGAGCAGATGGTGAGAAAGGATGATTAAGAATCAGTTTGGACCAGAAGATGTAGTCAGCCTGGAGACAGACAGCTCATGTGTTTATTAAAGGTGATTTAAAGAGGGTTGTTTTTAATTATTCTTTTTTTTATCTAACTTTTCTTCAACATTATAATCTTAATTTTTCAACTTAACTAGTTAAACCGACAAACAGAAAAAATATGTTTTGTTTTCATTACGTTGATTTAGTTGTGGTGAATTAAAATATTAATTATAATTAAACAAGCAATAAATATTTTTGAATTTGCTATGTAAATTTAAAAAAGTGATTTTTAACAATACTATATGAATATTTAACAAAAAATATTAAAAGCTAATTTGTTACATATTTAAGGCCAAGAGAAATTTCAAAGCTGCATATTTTCAGTTTTTCTAAAATGTAAAATTCATCTGATTGCTACATTTACATAAAACCAAAAAATACTGTTTATATTTTAGGAAGGTATAAAATATTTTTTTTTTTTGTTTAATAAAATGAAACATAAAACAGTTACATTTATATTTATTGTAGCATTCATTTTGATAATAACCAAGACTTTCTTGTTATTTAAATGCAAGATTTAAAATAATTATGCAGTATTTCAGTCAAGATATATGTTTCAATTGAATGGCTTGAAAGAATTTCATTCTACATGCAAACTCCTAGTATTGAAAACATTAAAAGAAAATGTTCTGTTGGCCTTGCCAACCAGCGCTTTACATTATTTTGTCTAAGGTGAGGAAACCAAATTTTTTGGAAATGCTTGCATAATCCTTTAGTTCCACTCTGTAACTATAGAGAGAGATACAATACCGAGGGAGTCTGTGTAAAAATAATTCAGAGGACAAAGAAATTAAACTGATAAGTGAATGCATGAAGGCTCCTTTGCATAATCCGAGTTAATCCATAATGCAGAATACAGAGTGAACTGTCTAAAAATATCTCCGACTGCCTTCAGAAAGCTAAGGAAACATGTTTAATTAGCATGTTTGCTGCTGCTGCTCTTTCTGCGGCCGTCGAAAATAATCTTACTGTTACAGGTTTTGTTTTTACATTGCATTGTTCCACAATTGCTGATAGTAAGAGTGCAGAAAAAATATGAAATGCAACTAAAATCAAATAAATGTATTATATTTACGTGTAAAGACAATTTATTGTTTTTGTGTGTGTGGTTTGTTGGACGAGCAGTGATGAACCCCAAATAGATTTTTCCCTTGCATACAGTAAATAGTCATGTTGTTGCTGAGGGCCTGAGTTGACGCTGTCAGCTCCGTCTGATTGGCTGGAGCTTCCTGTGACTCGTTGTGCGCTTAGCCAATGCGGTTTGCTCGGGTTCCGCTCCTCTCTTCCCCCCCACCCTAAATAAATTGCCTGGAGAAATTGAACAAAAAATTAGAGAAAGGCAGAGAGCCTTTCATCTAATTGAGAAGCTCGTATTAGCTGTGGTGGGAAGATAAGCTCCTCTCTCTCAGCAGCTATTAAGCTCACTGTATGTTAGCCAGTTTCTTCTTTTTTCCACTCTTGCTTGCTTTTTTTTAAGCTGTTACCTTGGTGCACTCAGTGTCAGTGAGGTGCAGGTTTAAAGTTGTGTGTGTGCGTTTATCTCTGTGTGTCCCAGGTGTGTCTGACAAGCTGATGTACCTGCACACATGCAAAGCACTCCAAAATGGAGACCAGATCATGTGACCTTGTGCAGCCAGGGAAAGACGCTAATACACATCCACACACATTTTCCTCAGTTCATCAGCTTTGTTTACTAATTTTGCCACCCTCCTACACTTGTGAGGACAAATTGAAAGCATATACTGTGTCTCTCAAATACAATCAAAAGTTGCATATATTCATGCAACCATTAAATTTGTAAAATAATAAATTCCCATATTTCCCTGTTTTAATAAGACATGAATAATAGGATGAAACTGAAATAATCTATGAAGTGTATAAATGTAACTATACATATTTTAAAATGTGTGTGTTGTCCTCAGCATATGTGAGTGGTCAACACAAGTGTGTCATGTGACAATTAATGCACCAACATATGTTCTAATTGACATTGTGGATAAACCTCTGCCTGGATTTATGTTGTGGACTGATTCTTGGGGTGTAGTCGTTCTTCCTGATTACATTGTGTCTTCTAGTGCCTTGATCCCTTTAGCCTCCAAACCAGGATTACATTTCCACAATATAATCCCGGTTGGGCGGCATAGGGGTCACACAGCAACCCCCAAATGTCTTGGTGTGACGGTGATACTGCGGAACTCTTGTAGGGGGGAGAAAAAAGCAATCAAGTGGTGGTTTACTGGTGATTTGTTAATCTTCTTTCAATAAGAGTGACGAAAGAGGGAGACTGGTAAAAGGTTTGCTCTGTCTAGGCTGCTACTGCTGCTGTTGCTGCTGCTGCTGCTGCTGCTGCTCTGGCTTACTGCCTCTTTCAGTCCAAGGCAGCCATTTTGTGTCAGCCAGTGTGTGTTGCTAGAACAGTGCTGGTTCTCAGTTCACATTGAAACGATGAGCTGATCAGAAGAACACAGCACAATTCCTTTTTTTTGGGGGGGATTCCCAACCAAGACATTTTCAGCTTGGAAAGAGAACATTTAGTGAAAGGATGCATTATTGATGTAGTAGAGGGCCTTTAGAAAGCCTACTGTATAATAAAAGAACAAACTGAGGCTGAATGCTCTGGTTATATCAGTCCAGTTTCACTGGCTGTTTGTTTAGGGAAAACATTAGATACAGACAAACAGTTGTGATTCAGTTCACTTTTTAAAACAAGCAACAAGAACAAGAAAAAAAACAAAAAACGGTTTAGCTGAAATTTATTTCATGTAACAGTATCAAGCCTGTATTTTCAGCTGGAGGTGAAAGGGTTCATATCAGTAAGCCCTCCCCTCCACACACACACACACACACACAAAACCACACACACACACACACACACCTATCCTCTCCAGAGGCAGGTGCATTGCTCATCAGCTACAATCATTCTCCCGGAGCTCAAATAGTTCCTTGTCTGTGTGAAAATTGCGGCACTGTAGTGTGCCTGTGTAGGGCCTGAGCAAACACACTGTCTATGTAAGTGATCAGTCGGCCCTTTCAAAGAGGCCCCATAATGGCCAGTTTCTGCTAGCCTTGTTTGCTCTGTGTTTTGTGGCTTTGGTGTCTGGCAGATGGGCCATCAGGGATTATACCTGCTAATGAAGAGAGGTGGAAGAGGGGAGAGGGTGGGGTTGAAGGTTTATTACCAGTTATGATGTGACCAAGCAGAAGACCAAACTACTGGTCCTTCATGGAACTCATGGGATGTGTTTTTAGGTTGAGTTCTGGTTCATATCTTAACTGAGAATATCTTTATTGTGATTTACAGGCTGTTGAGGGAGTTAGAGAAATATGATTACCCATTAACTTGCCTGTGGCTGTATTAGCAAATCTCAACATATCATTAACGCAATATTGAAACAAATGTTGTTGGGACACTCAAAAGTAATTCGGAATCATGATACATGAGTATGCTATTTGTATTTAAAATGTTTACATTTTCTTGGCCTACTTTGTACTTTTTTGTTTTTTTAGACAGCTCTCTAATAATTCATCCTATGTTAACAGGTTGGTGCTCACAGCAGCCACTACAGTCAGATTCAGTGTGTAGTTGTGAGTTAGGGATAGAGAGTTTCTTTTGGGGGGTAGTGATTATGGTTATGGCGGGGGGTCCTGGGGCTCACAGGACCCATACTGGACAGAGATGCACAATGACCAGCCCTTCCAGCGTGATTACACAAGGCGTATGTCCAGACAGGATAGCCTAATCCCTCTCAACCGCCCCCCCCACGCCCATATACACACTCACATACACGCACACCCCCTCCCTTTCTACCCCTTAACATATGGAGATGGGAGGAATTAGCGCAGTGGAAGAAAATAAATGAGTTAAAGCAGTCAGCAGCTTAGATCTCACAGTATTTGTTCTTCGGTGACCCGTCTGTGAGTTTCTTAGAAGCGATGCGCTCGTGGAGCAAAGCCTTTTCTCCTTTTGTTTGTTTGCCATTCAGCAACAAAATAACAAAGAAAACAACACACGTTTAGCATATATTGCATTTCACTTTTTCAAATTGAATATGCATTTATTTCAGTGATTGAGGATGGGCACAGGCAGAGATGTGTGGTGTGCATTGTTTTTAAGATGCACAATGTTCGGGACCACACCTCCCACAAAGCCACAGCCTGACCCCGACGGGCTCCTCGTGTGACCCCACCAACACGGCCCAGCCCAGATTCAGCCCAGATCTTGTTAAATAGGATTAAGCTGGCTACCTGCCATTCAGTGGATTGGACAGGACCTCTTATCTCCTGTCTTCAGATGACTGCCAAGAACAACATAATGCACAGCGACCTACATTAAACAATGCCACACGCAGGCTTTGTACTGGGCCTATATCTTATGGTCAGTGTAGGTATTGTCTTTCTGATAATGAAAACAAGGCTAAATATAGATCACGTCAAATGGGGATCTAATGACGGTGTTGTGCTAAAAGGCATTCAGGCTCAAATCTATTAAATGTTTTGATTCCGGCCATGGCCAGTTATGTGTAAATATGTGTGTGGACATGTGTCTTTCTTGTATAGGTTCTTGTCCATGCAAGCGGAGCTGTATGCACGTTTGTTTTGTAAAGCACGTCTTAATGCCCTGCCCTTGTACTCCTCCCTTACTCTGATACACAAGTTTTGTCTATGTATTTAGATGGACGCGGGCCCTGATAGAGACTAGAGAGAGCAGTGGAGTCTATGTCCTCCAAAGCACATGTGACATGTCTCGAGCACCCTCCCGTACTCTCCCTCGAAGCAGGGACACCAATTCAGCGGCGTAAGAGGCTTTGTGGCCAAATCCCCAGTTGATCTTCATAAAGTTTGTGTCTTACAATTAAGTACAGATGGTTTGCAGCTGGTTGTAAGGCTAGTAAATAACTTGGGCCTCTATTTTCGCCAGGGATTTGGTGGGGTAATCCCTCTCTCTGACAGTTTACCAGATTCAAATCAGTCTGGGCTTTGCTTTCCTTCCTCCACTTCTTCAACCATTTTTTTCTCTCATTCCATCAAAAGCTCATTATCCTCATTTGAATATGTGATCATTTAGTGGGAGCACACACAGGACATGACTGTATCTAAGAACAAGGACGTGGTGATGCAAAAATCTCACTAAGTTAACCCTTAAAGGACCAGTGTGTAGGATTTAGTGGCATCTAGCATTGGAGTTGCAGATTGCAACCAACTAAATACTGCTCAGCTTCCAAGCATGTAGGAGAAACTACGGTTGCCTTAAAACTCATGAAAAACGTGAAAGGCCCTCTCTAGAGCCAGTGTTTGGTTTGTCCATTCTGGGCTACTATAGAAATATCATATGGCTGTTCAAATAGCGGCCCCCATGGAAGAGTACCCGCTCCCTGTGTAGTTAAAAAATATACAGTAATGAAAACATGGATAACTTATAAATATTATATTGCATTTCTGCCAATAGATCCTCCTAAATGTTACACACTGGACCTTTAAAACCCTTCTTTCAATCTGAATTTGTCCATAATATAGGTTGGAAACAGTGTTTATGAGACTATGGACATGTTGATAAAACCTTAAAGGTGGACCCCAAGAAGATCAGCAACTGCTATGGCAGATGCTAATGAGGATCCAATAAAATAAACAAATTGCAAGCTGCCACACTCTGTGTTCATACAAATAAATATATTTATATACTATTTGTTCTGTTTTAATTGCATAATGAACAGAGGTTTTATAAAAAGAAATGTATTATTTGACGTTCTTTCCACTAAAAGTTATGTATTTTTTTAGCATGTGGCTGTTACTGTTAAAGGAAAAGAAATCCCAATTCTCTGATTTCAGCTTTTTAAATATTAATATTTTGGGGTTTTGGGCCTACTTTGGGAAATGGTGATCAACATTTTTAATCATTTTACATTTTACATTTCATGAACCTAAAAACTAATCAATGAAATGAGAAAATGACAGATTGAAAAAAATCATTAGTTGCAGCCCGACAATCTAATTATATACATTTTGAGAAGCCACTGTTAACAGAAACCTAAGATTGTGCAATTTTTTTTTGTCCCTGACAAAGATGTACCAGGTATTCAGTGTTATATGATAATAAATGTAAAAGGTTTGATTAAATGGTTACAGGTTTATTGTAATATATTAAGACCTGTCTTGTTCAGGTTACGGTGTATCACTAGTAAGAAACAAACTGTATATTAACATCTTGAAATTACCTGTGTTGAGGTACCATGTGCTTGTATTGTGAACATTGATATCAACCGAAGTACGCAGTGAGATTATCAGTATTACTTAGCATTCCAACATATCTTCATAGCTCATATAATGCATGTCAGTGCGCATAGAGGACCCCTGTTAAGCAGATCTCTCTCCTGGGACGATGTCAGGGCCCAGAGGAAGGCAAACCCTAATGAGGACATAGTTACGGCGCTCACACATCCTGAGAGAGCTGTGATCATTGGATGGTAAAAAGCAAACGCTCCCTAGGAAACAGCTTGACCCTGCTGCTCCTTGTTTCCCCATCCTGCCATTCCTATTATTCAAATATATTTATATATTTATATCATTATTTATCCGCTGTAAGTGGAAGGAGCCAGCACAGCAACACCTCATCTGCATAAGACAGTAGCTAACTGCCCGAGTAGCGCCTCGGGATACGAACAGATGGGAGTGTTTAGCAACCTTACCCACCTACCCCTCCCACCCAAAACACACACACACACACACGTACCAGAACCCACACACACCACCTCCACCTCTTTTTCCCCACCTCTCCTCTACCCCTTTTCTCCCTGTGCACCCCTACCACTCTCTACCCCCCGCCAAATGTTCAGTTAACCTGTCAGTTCTCATTGCCCAAAATTCAAGATGCCATATGCTGTGCTCTGACTTCTAACCCTCCACCGCCGCTCTTCCCTGTCTCCTTCATGGTGACATGAAAGTCCCCCTTGAAACACGAGGATGTCTCTCCTCTGCTGTTTGATTCAGAACGCCTGGCTGAGATCACAGCGATTGTGGGCGTAGCTTGTCTTGTATAATAAAAGCAGTCACTTAGCGCTACATGACACAGTAGGAGCGCATTTACTGCAGCAGCAGCATCGATGAGACTTTTGATGACCTACCTGGGTGAATACAGCAAATAACTTAACTTATAACGACATTCTGTCCGCAGGTTGTGCCATTAAAGGGAAAATGACTGACGAGTGACACAGAGCTCATCACCTGCTTAAGGGATGAATTTAAATGTTTTATTTCTCACTGAGATTGAATGATTCGTTAAAACGAGTGCACAATAAATGCCGGCAGCCCAAGAGCTTGTCCTGTGTTATAACGTCTAATAACAGTCTCTTCTGTGAGCTTTAGCAGTCCTGTCCAGTGAATTCCAGCAGGCCATTTGCCCTTGCACAGAGGGCAGCTCCCAGCAGGCCTGGCCATAGTGACAGTTTGTTGTTGTTTATAAGGTCATCCCCACCATAGGGGGCAGCATATTCATTACACCCACCCCATGGCTCTGTTTGTCTCCGGCAGTCTGTTTCTCTGTGGGCTCCTGTCAGAAGGTCAGAGGGTACTTACTATCATCCTCCTCTTGTCTTCACAACAGGCCAGGAAAGTCATAACGCCTCTGGAAAGAGTGAAAAGGTTAATTGGCCTAATCTAAACAAAAATTCCAAGTTTACATTGAGAAATCGGGGGAGATCTGTAATAATCAAGTTGTCCTACATGCAGGTCTAGCAAGACTCATTTTGTTTCAGTTTATTTATGATGGATGTTATCTGTGAGTGCCGATATCCTGTTTGTTTAGATTATTGAAATTAGAGAAGCAACGATTAGGCTAGTCAATTAATTACTACATCACTGGAAAACTAATCTATTTTGACAAAAGTCACATTGTGTAACTTTTGATGGAAGAAAAACATTTTCATAATTGCCATTATACCACAATTGTCATTTGTGGCCACACTGGCTGCTGTTCAGCAAATGTTACATAGTTGACGCCAGTTATCAGGTCGTTGAACTGACCCAATAATGTCTGTTATACAACAATATCTCCCAAAAGTGCTAGCCATACCAGACTAAGGAACACAGAAAACAATGTATTGAATGTATTGAATTTAGCAGATGGTTTATTTCATTGCTTATAAGTTTGTATTTTTTTATTTGTAAGAGAAATGTGTTTATTTCTTCTTTCAATAGCGTCATAGGCTCACTTTAAGTCATTTATTAAGCAAGAATGCTAAACATTTGATGGTTCTGGCCTCTCAGATGTGAGAATCTGCTGCTTTTTCTTATTCGTATATTATAGTAAACTGAATATCTTTGCGAAAGGCATTTTTCATGGTTTTCTGATGTTTTGTTGAAAAGAAAATCAATTAATTATAATCTAGTCAAAATGTACATAAGTGCAAAGTATATTTTAAACCCAGCAGCTGAGCCCCAGCAATGAACATTTCTGTGTTGTAAATTTAAATCTTAGAATCACCTGCAATAGCATGTAGTGTTCTGAAAGAGAAACACAGAGAGGAGAGAGACAGAGTAAGAAGTGTCTGGGAGTGGGAGCAGCAAGCTAAGTGAGGTTGTTAGGAGGAAGCGCTGACAGTCCAATCCAGCACAGCGACCATTCAAAAGACAGTTCCTTTTGTTTCTGCCTCCCTTTCTTCTGCCAGGGTAGAAAAAGTGGGTGAATCTCTCTGTGCGCAGTAACCCACTGACACCTCCCTCTGATCTGCCTCCTGCACTCTACCACCACCACCACCACCACCAGCCTCCCTTCCCTCCCTCACTACATCCCTTCACCAGCACTCTCCTCTCTCCACCTCCTCTCCCTCCACCTCTCTCTCTCTCTCCCTCCCTATGCATATGCCATTGCCTAAGAGTCACTCTCCTGGTTGCTACAGTAACCAGCTCACCTCTCTCTCTCTCTCTCTCACAATGCACCTAAACAGGAGAATCTGTCTCAGTCTGACAGAGACAGAGAGAAGGGAAATTGGGGGAAGGCATATTTCAGAAAGATTGCTGTTGCACAATTGTCTTCCTTTCAATAATTCTTATCTATGCACGCACCACATAGCAGGCAAGGCAAGGCAAGAGAAAAAGAATGAGAGGAAAGAAACAAACGTGAGGGAATAAAGGCATACTATAAAAGAGAGTTCTGAATAACTGGGATACCACATGTGTACAAACCAAGTGTTCCTAGAATGACAGCTCTTTTTTGTTACATTTAGAGCACCAGTAGCACCACTGCTAACCAGCATTCTCCACCTGCTCCAGCCATATTTCCCCACCCCCCTCGTCCATATCAGTCCTCCCACCTCCTTCACCCCCCTCTCCTCTGCCTTGTCGTCTGTGAGGGGCAGTCAGGTGGTGGTGGTGGAGAGTCTGCCCATACAGCGTCCTCCCTTAGACGAGTCATTCAGCACCAGAGCACTCTCTCCCCATCCGTCTGTCTGCGTATTACCGTCTCTCTGTCTCTAAATGTGCCCAATGCCCAATTATTCTCTCATTACCTCCTAATTACCCTGGACACAACAGCAACTGGTAGCACAATCACAAAGAGAGCAGAATGTAAATCAGCTACATTCGTTCTGACATTATTTGTGGGACTTTTTTTTTCCACTGGGTGGTGGCATGTTAAATGTTCCCCCGGTGATTGTGGTAATTTAGAACAATATGGTAATAGGGGTGCTGATGGCTATTTCTCCTCTCACCAGACGCTGTTTTTGTCCTTTCATGAGCTGTTGTCGGCTAAATTACATTGAAGGTTTAATTGGGTATTTTAGATCACAAGCATCACAGTTGATGAATGATAAAAATCAGCTCAGTGATCATTGATTTTTTCATAGCATGCATCATAAATTAGGCTATCATTGGCTCCTGCTGTTTTTTTCATATAAGCTGAATAAGAATAGCGGGGCACAATCTGTGATGTATGTGCTATCACTGCCAAGCTTAGAAACCCTTTTCCTGATTTTCCTGATGGATTGTTTACATCTGCAGTAGTTCTACATGTTCTACAATGATGATCTTATAGCTTATTCATTAGAAATCATTTCTAAATAACTGACTTAAATTAATTTATAAATCAAACATTTTAACTGCAGTGTAAATACACTGTGGGTGTAGTTTGTAGATTCAAAATACATTCAAATACATTCCCAATATCATATACATTAGTGTACATAAATGTGAAATGTTTAATTTCAACTAACAACTGATCACTATTGTATCAACTTAATTTGTATATTAGTAATTTGTAAACTACATACAGCTCAGAGGAAACATACAGTATGTCCTAATGATGTGTCTTCTTGTACCTTTAAATAAGATTCTGTTGCTTTTATAAGATCAAACTTTGCCCTTTAGTGTTAGTAGTTTTATTAGTGTTAGTTGTATTTCAGGTGAATACTGGTGTATATTCATTTGGTGTGGAATGTTTTTAGCTATGCTACCTCCATTCAGCCTCCACATTCCTCTATTCTTATCAACTCACATAAGTAACATAATTTAGGTAAGTTGAAGCGCAGGGCCACTGACCAAGCTGCCATTTTTGACGAGTTGGGAGTAAAAACGTGTTGTGTTTGTGTTGTCAGTGCCTACTGAAATTCTTACAAATCACTGCTGCACTAAACTAAATTTGTTTTCTGATTGGACACTGCTATAGTTAAGGTTTGATTAGATTTAGTCCCAAAAATGACGGTTAGGGTTACATCATGGTTTGGGTATAAAAAAAAACAATGTTGACTTTCAGTCAGAAACAGGAAACAGACAGCGCTTTCTGTGTTTGTTTTTTTTTGTTTTTTTTTGTGAAAAGAGAAAGCAGTACACATTAGTTTGTTATTAAAATTGTTATAGTTATACTGTAAAACATCTAAGTGTAATTGTTGATCAATTTAGTCTCACAGCTGCACCTCCCTCTTTGGCTATCTCAGAGCATGTTCCTGTTGTCTCAGAAGTCCTTCCTGATCTGGTCAACTTTCTTTCTGAGTGTGCTGATTTGAAAGCCACTCTGCCCACACATCAATGCTTTAATTGCACAGTTGATCTTTTGCCAGACAGTACTCTCCTCCTCGATGAAGGCTGCACACCTTGATTGGTCTGGAAAAAGAAGCCATAAAAAAATACGTGCAAGAATCACCAAAATGTACACTTCCGTTTGCATTACTAACTTCCTATGTTTCATCATCTCCAATGGTCATATCAAGAGATAGTTGATCTTTTGTCTCTTGGTCTGCCAGTCCACCACTTGGATGGATTGCCATGAAATTGTGCACATACATTCATGCTCCGCAGAGGTTGAATCCAAATGACTTATAGAGATCCCTTGACTTTTCATCTAGCACTACCACCGGTCAAAACTTTCACTTACCTGTACTCAATAAATTGACTGGCACACATTTTGGATACTTTTATGGTCCTTGGAGGATTAATCCTAAAGACGCTGGTGATCCACTTACTTTCTCACTAGCGCCACCAGCAGGTTACTATGGTTTACAACCAAATACCCGTCAGACTCAGATGTACATTGCATTTAATGCGAATCATTAAATATTAGCATGCTAACATGCCACACTAAGATGGTGAATATGATAAACAGTGCACCCTCTTAGCATCAGCATGTTAGTATGATGAGATTAGCATTTAGCTCAAAGCACATTTAGTGTTATTAAAGTGTTAACAATGTAGCGCCAGAGTGAACGATGTACAGTGGTTCAAAAAGTAAATTCTTTAAAACAGTGATCCTTTTCATGAGTGTCCATCCATCCATCCATCCCTCCTTCCTCCACCCATGCAGGCTGGTAGCTGGTGTTTATGGGCTTCCTCAGCAGGCGGGGTTGTTTAACGAGGGCAGGGGGACAGCGTGGCACTAATTGCTGTGTGTGATTTATACCAGGCTGGGACCAGGCAGGAACACAGGCAGACGATGGTACTCTGAGAGCAGCTGCTTCGCCCAATATTTACTTAACCCTCCGCTGGCGGGCCTGGCACTAGTGCCACTGACGATGGGTCTGTGGGGAGTCATTTCACTGCTTAGTATTATGTAGCCTATGGCAGCAGGGTTGGGGTCATGTTTGGGGACAGGCTCAAAGTGGGAAAGTGTGCCATATGGGAAGGTAGATTGGAGCAATTAGAGGGAAGAATGTGATTGGTCTCCTGACAGTTTGGCTCCCCAGGAGAGATTGTTGCTAGGTGATCACAACCTATTTTTAATTTGGTGGGATTTTTTTTTTTAAAGAAATCCCAGCGTCTTGCCTGTGTGTGTTTGGGTTTTTTTCTTGGTAAAATTTATAAATATATTAGAAAAAGTATTTCACCACAAAGTTGTTGTTTTTTATGCATGCATGAACAGAGAAGTCCTTAATGGCGATTAGTAGCGCTTGGACTGGTCCTATATTGAGCAGCATGATTTGTACAGTGCTCACTCTTCTGTCATGTGTAAGCAGTGATAGGCACTTCCATCCCACGCCTGTCTGCCTGGCTCATCTGGAGTGATAGTCTGAGACGTCGTGGGGTTTGCATCCGCAACTCAATTAGTCACACCTCAAATAAATTAGCAGCAAATGGTGCCAAAGTATGCTCCTGTAATTCTATCAGTTCAAGAACTTAAATAGTATCCAAATATTCACACCTTGTGTGAGCTTAATGATTAATTCACACTTTAGAGAAACAAACAAACACTGGATAATGTTCAGTCCATGAACAGCCACATGCCAGACCAAGGCGATGGAAGAAAAAAAGAGTGGAAAATAAAGGAGGGGAGCCTGATTCTGTCTCCACAGCAACATTGATTGATATTCTTCAGGTGGAGCAGCTGTCAAGCGGCCTGACCACTGCAAGCTAATGCTCTGCAGGGAGAGAAAGAGGAGGAGGGGTGGGAGACACCAAGGAAAAGGCAAGAGATGAAAAGCAAGGAGACAGAGGGGACAGTGACAAAGAAGGAGGTGGGGAGGGGGAGATGAAATTGAAAAGCGCTGATATAAAGAAAAGGAGAGATATTTTTTACAGTGATTTTCAGCCATTGTAGGAAAGGTGGAGGCTGCTGTGAGAATTTGATTACATGGTAGTCGAGTCGTCCTGTAAACGAGGGGTGTGTCTCCATTCTCTCCTCTGCCGATGTAAAGGGGATAAACGGTGTGCAGAGTCAGTTTGTTAAAGACTTCTCATATCGCTGATCTTAGTCAGCTGATATGAGTTCAGTTTTTATGTCAGTCAGTTTGTATCATCCTCTTTGAAGGTAGTTCATACAATGTTGTTACAATATTTAATTGTTTCTTTAAATCATTAATGTTCTTGTACAATACCACTCTGGGTGCCCCTTACATTTACTGTAATGTGACATTTCTTTAATCACAATACTTCATTTTGTCATTTTCTTTGACATGAAAATGGCCAAATTGAAACACAAACAAAACAAAACATGATCTGGCCACAGCTTTGTTTTTGAATCACCCCTAAATCAATCTTTCAAACACTAATGTGCAGCAGATCTTACTTTTGTGCACAAATGTGTGTGAGTGTGCAGGTTCCTCTAAATCTGCCTAGCTTGGCCACAAATATCCAGCTGGACTAATAAATGAATGTAGGTCTGAGTGAAACGACCTTGTAATCTAATTGTTGCTATGGCACATTCTGAAACCTTAACAAGGAAGTTGGTCAAAAGCCAGTCCTGCTAAGAGAGGAGAATCTACCCGTAGACCTTCCTCAACCTTTTTTTTGTGCTCACAGAGAGCACATTTGATTGGTGAAGAAGATTCATAATGCACTGTCAGGAATTGTTTACCAGTTTACATTTGCAACCATAGATACTCGAACAGGTATACAAAATTGTAATGTTTCAGCAGGTCCTCATGAATATTGTCTGTTTTCGTAAATACATGTTTTTATCTTCATTAATCAGAAATACGATGAAACAGTAAACCAGGCAGCAGTTGGTATCAACAATATAATAAGCTTCATATATATATAATTAGCTGTTATGAGGTGGAATGAAGATGCTCATTTAGTCTCTCTCCTCTCTGTCTCTCTGCCTTGCTCTCTCTCTTTGCATCTTTTGAGAGAAAAGTGCTATTTAATTCTGTAAAATAAACAAACACATACAATTACAGGAGAAGAGTACATTTATACTGAAGCAGTTTGAGACTTTATTCCAGCTTTGCACTGATAACTGATAACTGTGTAAAATATGTGATATTTTGAGGGGGGTAAAATCCAATTTGTTTGTTTTTACCAATCCCTTAAAACATGATGAATTGGCTTACTTTAAAAATGCGGTGCATTTTTATATAGTTAAATAAACCACATAACAGTATATGAAATAGCTAGAATGAACTCAACCATGGTCAACTACAACATTAAAATGCCACTTTCATATTAATGTACCATTAATAATAAAAATCCAACAATATAGTACATAATAATATAATTCTGACAGAGACTGAACTTTCCCTCATCTATAGTACAAACAAACAGTGGTAGAAAGTAACTAAGTGCATTCACTGAAGTACTGCACGTAAGT
>NW_023339763.1:21835606-21844916 GCF_004916995.1 Morone saxatilis | reverse complement strand
GTACTTTCTACTTCAGTACATTTATCTGACAGCTACTTTGATTTTACATATACACTATATGATCAGTTTATAACATATGATGTATTATTACAGATTATGACCTGTATATATATACAGGTATTTGCAGAATTTTGGCCAACGAGGCCTGCAGGTTAAAGTTATGCAAAGTATGTTGAGATATACATGAAACTCCAAATATGAATGATAAAGCTGTAACTTATCCTGCAGCAAGGATGAGAGAGATGTCAGTCAAGCTCAGTGCACGCCCACAGTCTCGAGAAAAGGTTAAATCAGGCAAATAAATGAAAAAGCATGTGGGGGTGGATCATGGCTGTGCAGGGTCTACTCAACAATTTTTATTTTAAAGAGTTCAAATTAGCTTGATGTATTGATTTATTTTATGATTTCACTTGTTTTCAATATATTTTTATATAGTTGTATGTGTTTTAATAAATGAGGCAGTAGTTTGAAGTAGTTAAAATTATGCACTTGTATATTAGGATAAGGATGATTTCACTTGATTCTAGAAAACCCTTGAAACAAGCTGATTTGCATTGGAGATTAGTAGAATGATCTCAGTCTATTGACAGCCTCTCATTTTATGAAAAATATGGTTTTACAGACTGAATACTAGAGTAAATGTCATGTCAGGATGTTGTTTCTGTTGTGGATGGAGGCTGTAGCTCCGGGTCATGATCAGACAGGCTGACCCATTAGAGAGCAGCACTCTGTCTCTTCACTTCCTTCTACATAATCACTATAATGTGGTTTTGCAGTCTTTTAATTTTTTATACTCTCAGCATGTAGTGTGGTTTTAACCTGTCAGAATTGTTTTTTAGACTATTTCTTTTAGTAAGTAAAAATACAGTTTGACCCATTAATAGATGAACATTGTCAGTCTGATACAGAGCAGAGGAAGATGTTCTTTTTCTCAATTTGTGAATGCAATTGTCTTTAAATGACTTCTCATGTTTCATTTTAACAGTCTGTATCTCTATCTTTAAATCCCCTTAGAACTCATTGATGAATGTGTAACTTTATTTAAACCAGTTGAATATAGTTGTATGTATAGTTGAATGTAGTTTAAGTTTTAACTATTGCTCAGCATCAGAGTTCAGGACCATGGAGAGTTCCACTGTCTATAAGCACGTCCAGTGGAATCTGTTTCATCCACCGTCTGCTGACTTGAGACAAAAGAATTTGCTTTAGAAACTTAAGTTCTTTTTTCTTTTTTTTACATTGCAATTTGACTAGAATAGTTCTGAATTTTATATGAACAACTTTTGGTGCGTTTAGGTTTTGCTTTGTTGTTTGAGCAAAAGAGAGTAAAAGTCAAAAATAAAAGATTGTAGACATGCAAGAAGACCAATTTAATAATTTCTACAACTGCTTTTTTGGTGACATTTGGAGACATTTGTTCTTGGTGGACCAAAGCTGTGTCAGCAGGGGCACCCTGATAGCTCACCTAGTACAGCTGATGCCCAATGTACCAAGATTGAGTCCTTGCTGCAGCGGCCATAGGTTCAAATCCAACCTGTGGCCCTTTGCTGTCCTATCCAATAAAGGCAAACAGACTCTATATGTATATATACGTTTACATTTTTAGTGCATTTGCTTATATAATAACATGATTTTGATTCTATAAAACTTTTGCTTTATACGGTTTGTATTCAATTATATAACTCCCATAACAGGACTTATTTTGTAAATGTAAATTGAACATTAAATTAATGACATATGATAGACTCTACTTTAGACTCTACTCTGAATTATCCAACTGCCCCCTGTGAATCATTCTAAAACCTCTGTAACCTTCTATAACTCCTCTGGTTCATTCTATTGATGTATCTGCACAAGCCGAATTTCTCGAAGCTAATAAAATAGTGCATCATGACAGAGCCACAGCAATAACCAAAAACAAACCTGTATTTAAACCATCTTTGAAACATATTTCTCATATAGCTCACTTGTAGCCAAGGATTTCACAATGATATCAGAGCAGCACCTGACCTAGCTCACCTGTCTGTGTCTCACATGTCATAATGACCTTGTAATAAATCCTGATCCACACTTGAGCCAGGGGAGGTGGGAGTTATAGTGTTAGTTTAACAAACAACACACAAGTAGCTTATTTTTACTACAGGAAAAAAACACAAACCTGGCAACTCTGCTTGGATCTTACTGGTTTACCCTACAGAGCTTAAATGCAAAAAGCAAAAGCAAAACTGTTCCCAGGACAGCCAGTCTTAATACAATAAAAAGAGGTTTTTCTGTACTGTGGGATCAAAGTACATCTGTGTCTGAGTCTGTATAAAGCAGTGCACATATGCCTGGTCTTGCCATGACTTCCTCCCACTCTCTTCTTCTCACTCCTCTTTACCTTCATCTTTCTCCCACCGCTCCCTCTTTCCCTCCCCTCCTCAGTGTGGCTCCTGAATATTTAATAAGCCTGAATTACTGAGGCCCTCAACCATAATGACGGGGAAATCAGACAATTAAATCAGAAGGGCTCCGGCTTTAAGTCTCACCTCCCCCAGAGGAGCCAGAGATTATTTAAAGTGGCACACTGTTTGATTATCTAATCCTCCTCTTGCCCCCTCTGCTTTACTCACAGAGCGGCATCGCCTGCTCCACTTGCCACCACAAATTACCATGAAACACCAATGAGCACTGTATTTAAGTCCTTTTCCATAAGCGGGAATGTGGTACAATGAAGTCTCAGGGGAATGGCACTATGGGAGTAACTCTTTTACACTCAGGTTATCACAGTTTAGCAAGGCCTAGAAGGGTTGTCTGTGTTCTCACTTAGGAAATGTATTTAAGAACCACGTTGAGATGTGCACATTTGCATTAAACCACATTACTTTGCTTTAAAAATGGCCCCTGTGTGTGCACAAATATAATTTCTGAGCGTGTGTCAGAGGTATTCAAGGCAATGTTGGTTGCAGTACCCAGGTGGCACAAAGGGAATTCAAGCCTTTCCTTTTTTTTTAATCCTGAGCTTTCATCAAGCATGAGTGAAAGGGGCAGTGTGTGTACATGTGTGTGTATACAAACAAAGTAGTGAGAAAATATTGTATGGGACCCGGTAAGATAACCCTGACTGCCACATTGCTCTTTGAAGTGAAATGTTTCAAGACTGGAAACAGGCTCGCCTCTTCTTTGGCCCAAAACAAAGCCTGTTTTGTTTGGGTTTGGTGATAAGTACAATTGTTGTCAGCTTGACTTATTATCCACACAAAGTGACAGATTGTGATTGAGTAGATAGTAATAGCTTCCTTAATGCCTGCCTGTTCAGCACACACACAGAGGTTCTCACAGACCGAGCAATGAATATTCATGATTACACAGCTGAGTCTCAACACTGGCTCATTTAGTGTTGGCCAGAGAGAGGCCAATGATAGCATTGTAAACACACAACCATCAGGGGTTTAATAGCCCGACTCCAGTACTGGCTAATTACACCACACATGCAGCCATACACACACTGCAGATAGGAACACACAGGCACAAATTTAAACGCTATTGTGGCAGAAATTTCCCTCCTCAGTTTTGACTTCAGCAGACAAACATTTGTCTGGTAGAAAAAACACTGCTGCCTCAAAACAGTCTGGTGGAGAATAGAGAGACATCCTGTCATAGTGTGTCACTGTCTCCATTCTTACACTGCCCATTGTTTGATTCTCTTTATATTTGATGAGATAGAGTTGCGTTGGTCTGTCTACGCCAGTTGTGCCCACAGTTTGCTGAACATAGGATTGGTGCTTCATAATGGACAAAGCTGCTGACAATGACTTTAAAGGGGGAATCCACCGCATTTACACACCAGACAAAGCCTTTTGTGGCTCTGGAGGGAGCAGTGTGAAATCTGATAAATTGTCTCAAATGATGTCCTCATCTCTGCTTGAGGCTGGCGGTTCAAGGCTACATTAGCCACTAGTAGCATAACATACTCGGGGTTTAACATTAAGGCTGCATTTACACTGTGGGTAAAAGAAGCCCATATACGATTTTTTTTGTGACTCAGAGCTATTTTTTCTCGTAACAGTGTGAATGGCACAACTCACATGGAATCTGATCTTTTTAATTCTGATTTGGCCAACTTTCATATGTGGTTTGATTTTTTGCAATATGACCTTAAAAAATATTATACTATATATTTTTATATACTGTGTAACTGTCATCAGAAGGAAGCAAGATGGCTCACTTCTCAGTTATTTCCATCATCAGTGTTGCATTCTTTTTTCTCACCACTTGGCCCAATTCAGGCAAGTGGTTTGCTAGTTTTACTTGCCCAAAGTGGCATTTTACAAGCCCTGACACCTCTAATCCACAGAACTTTCAGTGGCTAAATTGCACTGGGGGCAATGTAGGAAGCAGGTTTTAAAATGGAAGGATGTGTGGAGAATTTTGTTTTTTTTACTGTCCATTGTGTGTGTAACAATGTTATAAGTGTGAGTTTAATGGTGAAATAGCACAGAATCACAGCTGCTCTCATATTGTATCAACATGGCAGGTTTCACTGATATGTCCAAAATGTAGTTTTAAGCAAAATAATTCAGCTGAAAAGAACTACATTGGATATGTAAATGTGGAACCTTAACCCTTATACGGGTGAATAGTTGTCAACCGATTATGTAACATTACTGATTTTCTACTCATCTCCTTCTTGTTTTACAGCAATTACAGATGTCTTATAGAACATAACTCTGAAGACAGACAGTATCTAAAATCTCTCTTCCTTTTAACACGACAGAGGAATGTGGGGCAACGTTGAGGCCAAGCGCCTCAGGGTTTAAGCTTCCCTGTTGCCTTCTGATTTGAATATCGTTCAACGTCCATTTGCATCTAGTTTTAATAGCGGTTTATTCAGTCAAGCAGAAGATGACATCTTTATCTGTGGTTGACATATGAGGCCGTTAGCCTCAGGCTAGCATGTGTCTAGTTAATGAGCAGAGGGATGCTGCCGCTGATTAGGAGCGGCAATGAAAAAGCTCAGCCTTCTACTCTGACTCAACTCTGTAGCGAGCAGATAGGGTCTGGACCCAGATAGGCTGCTTCAAGTTTGTAGTCCAGGTGTGATGAGAAATTAGGGCAGGTGCTTGGTTTGTGTGTGTGTTTTGTATTCCTGTATTTGTGTTCTTATGGGGACCCAATATACTTCAAACTCTTTATGGAAGGAAAAAATGGTTTCCTAACAACAGTCAAACAAATGTGTGCACGCCTCTTTATGCTTCTATGTGCAGTTTTAGGGTACAATATGTTTAGCTCAAATCTTGGGATCAGTAGCAGCTTGTCTCAAAAATTAAAACACCTTTATAGTTTTCTCAAGATTAAGTCAACCGGCTTGTTATTTTTACACAATTCTTAAAATATATCAAACGTAACTGCAAGTGAAAAACAAAAGCAATTTCCAATAGTCACAGTTTCCTAAAGCCCAACCTGACGTCTTCAGTTGTCTTCTTTTGTCCAAAACCCAATGATAGCAAGTTTATTATCATATATACATATAATATAAACTCAGCAGTCGCTTAGATTTGAGAAGCTGGCACTAAAGAAAATTAGGCATTTCTGCTTAATAATAATTTAACAGTTATCGATTTTAATGACTAATCAACTATCAAAAATATTGCTGATTAATTGTCTATCACTCCACTAATAGATATATGTCAACTTAACCAATCTCAGACATGAATATGCCTCTGCATAGATAAGTATCATACATATTTGACTAATTTATTTATATAGCCTAAAATCAGAAATTTGCCTTTAAGGGGCTTTACAATCTGGACAAGAAAAAACTCCAGAAAAAAAACTATAAAAGGGAAAACATTGAAAATACCTTAAGAAAAGCCACAAACGTCGATGTCTTCCAGGATGGATAGACATTCAATAATGTAGATGTAGTGGGTCCAGAGTTGACAGAAATAACAATGAACAATAAGAAGACCAGAATGACAATATTTTGTAGATACATACAAAGCATCATTTTTAAAGTGAGACATACAGTGATGAGGATTAACCTCTCTTAGTATTTTTTTATTGTGTGTCTAAGCATTGAAACATTTGACTGGACAGTATGTGTGTGTGTGTGTTTCTACCTCTCTACCATTTACAGTACTGGGAATATTGCTTGCTAAGCGAATGGTGGCCAGTGTGTTGCCATGGCAACACAAGCAGCTGTCAGTGTGCTCCTGTAAGAATGACAAATGATTTTTATTAGAGGGGCTCTAAATTGGTGGGATCCCCCCTCTCCATAGAGATGCTTATCCCAGCCTGATCAAACTGGAGTCACTCTGCCAATAACTCTGACCAGGCCTAATTACAACACAGGCCCTCCTGGGCTCATCATACACTCATTATTACTCACAGACTAAACCAGCATTTCTGGCGCCAGTCACCGGTGACATTTTCATAGTGGGAAACAATGTGGCGTCGCATATGGCACTGTTATGGCTGCAGTTTCAGATAGTTAGAGACGGTGCTTGCTCAATTTTAATTTTACTAAATGGGAATTCAGTTTGGCAGTGCTCTTCATAGATGGAGGAATGAACTTCAAAAACAACAAATTTGAACTTCAAAAGAAAATAAAAGTCACTGTTAAACCAAATGACTTATCTGCCTGTCATAATTATTTGCATGTATTATTATGTATTTGCTTTGAATGTTTTTTGTTGAAAAGCAGTTGCATACATACAGTAAAATCTTACCGTTGTCGAATATTAGCCTGTGCAACGCCTTTAACAAAATCCACTGTCACACAAGCACCTCATCAAAGATATTCTACAAAACACAGACTTTTGTTTTTTATTACTTAATTACAGTCATCCAGCACAGCTTTACATGTCCAATTGTTGGGTTCAAGTTAAGACCTCTTAAAGATTTTTGTAAATCAATTGTAGATGCAAATAGGTGTTGGTTTGTAAGTGTGAAACTATACAAGCAGCTTGGATTATTATTATGTTTCTTGTCAAGCTGTGTGACTTTGAGTGGCCAAGGTTACGGTGACACTGTGGGCCCCGGCTGTCTCCAGGGACCTCACTCCACTTGCTAATACACTCCAAGACAGTTGCACAGTGGGGACACAGCCAGCAGAGTGATGAGGAAGCAATTTTATCTGCATTGTTTAGCTGACTCTGTGGGTTTCCTGTAAGTGGCGTCCAGACTGTTGGTGTTGATAGGTCAGACGATTCAAAGTTCTTCAGAGTCAGAGGATTGCAGGTTGATCAAGGTCATAAGAGAAAAAGATCCTTCTCTCATTTTTCTCAGTTAGCAAAAGGAGCTAGGTGTGTGAAAATACTTTACATCTGAGCACTGTGATCTAATATTCCCATGTTTTTAACAGTATTTTCACAGTGTTTGGTTTATGTCTTCATTTTTCATTGTCACAATATCTTTAGATTGCATTATGTACAGTACTTGATTTGCTATAGCATATTTGACTGGAGGAAGACAGACAGACGGCAAGAGACAGAGACGGGGGTACTAGGTTCCTGTTGAGATCCGTCAGACAGACAAGGCTGACATTTTTTTTTGATAATTGCTCTGCCTAGCCATGATCTGAATTAGCATATGAAAGTTGTGTCTTTTTTCCCTTCACTGGGAGCGCATAGCTGTAAGCTAATTTGTAAGTCATTTTAGATGACAGAGAGTGGTTGTATCCCAGAGGTGCTCTTTCCCTCTTGATCCTTTATTCTCTCTCTCTCTCTCTTTCTATCTATCCTGCTTGCTCTCTCTATCTCTTCTCTACCTCCTCCCAGCTCATCTTTCCTCCACTCATGTCTCAATTATAGAATATTGAAATGACTCAGGCAACACTTTCAGCTGTTCTGAGGCAGATGGTCGCCCAGCAAGCATAGGTCAAAGTGCTCAACTGTGTCATTGTGTTCCACCTTATTGGAAATCCTTCTCTCTTAGTCCTTGTCACACATTAACCTGTGTGTCCGAAGACGACACAGCCACACCAGTGCAACTGTCCTTGGTGAAAAAAGCAACAGTACTATTGTAATATGGACCTGATTCAGCCCTTTTCTCACTGTTACTATTATATGTCTCGCAAGCAATTTAGTTTTTATTCAAGAACTGCAAGGCCTCCCAATTTTGAATGAACAAAGAGTCTACTTGCAGGCTCAGTGTGGCTTATATGGGGATTAATTGAAGCTATTGAGTTTGGATCCACAGAAAGGGACTTGTGTCTGTGGCACTGTCGATGCCAAAGCAGCTGGGTGGGCCGAGGAAGGGAAGAGGAGACGACTGAGAGTCCAGCGAGCCACCTGGAGTGAAGTGAAGCCATAGTTTCAGAAATATACACTAATACACCCAGGTGTGGACACAAACGCATGCTCATATGTCTAGCATGTTAACACACACACACACACACTCCGAGAACAGTTGAGGCTGTCTCTCAGGCGGTGTTAGTATGCAGTAGGTGGAGCAGAGAGGAGCAGAGGAAAGCATAGTGGAGCGCCTTCGATCGTTATTATTGACCATTCCTCCATGCAGCTGTATGCTGCATAAACACATTCACACTCACTTGTATTCACACTCACTCGCATGCGCACATGCATAGAAACACATACGTTCACACGCACAAAGACTTTAATATGCAGACACACAAGCCAGTGGGATTTGAGATAACTGCAGTGGTACGAGAATACACAGAAATGCCCTGAGTTTACAAGGACATGCACATACAATCCAGTCTGTAGGCCTGCAGCTCTGCATGAGATAATCAATTCTGTTTGTTGGTAGTGAGCACGAGCTGGTTCTGAGAAGAAAGAAATAACCAAGGATCAAGAATGTAATCAAATACCATGGCCCTGGACATTTTTTTAGCTATTTTTAAATTAATACCAATCACAACCACTGAAAAATGTTCAGTTCAAAACTCAGTTTACCTCCTGAAAAGAAGTATTATACTGGCTGCTCTTCTAAACTTTGTCTTCCATAAACATCTAGATTTGTCCAAGACTTTTATTTGTATTTTTTTTTTTGCCCATAGACTTTGCATTGCAATGACGTCATCACTTTCCTCAGCTCGAGGAACGTTTTACAAATATAAAACCTCCATGGATTAAAAATGTATTAAAGAAACATTCATAGTTGACTGGCTGCGTTGTTTGCAGTTCTAGGTGTTCTGTCAACAGTTTTACAGTGAGCTTTTTTTAGAATGGTGGTCTATGAGGTAAATTAATTTTTCACTGCAAATCCGCAAGTGGTGAATTGGAAGCAGGCTGAACTAGCTGCGCTATCTAGTTGTATAATATATCCATGGTTCAAATGCTTGTCATGAATCAGAATCAGAATCAGA
>NW_023339763.1:21798800-21835454 GCF_004916995.1 Morone saxatilis | reverse complement strand
AAGTGTAAAATGTACAGTTTGAAGTACATAATTCGTACAATATAAGCACAATGAAAAACAGTACTAAGATTTATTTAGTTTTGGCTACTTCTCGGGGTCAGGCATACTAAAGATATAAGGTGTCAAACTCTATTCTAAGGAGAGAAAAAAATCAGGTCGATGTTATGTCAACAGTAGTTTGACATTTTGGGAAACATGCGTATTCCCTTCGTTGCTGTGACGAGAAGGTTGATACCACTCTCATGTCTGTACACTAAATATGAAGCTGAAGACAGGAGACAGGTAGAATGTAAACCAAACAGCCAACCTGACCAAAGCTCACTACTCAAAAACCGAAGTATAGAAATATGAAGTTGTGGTTTAGAGGTGCTGGTAGGCTGATTTTTTTACCATTAGGCTGAGCCAGGCTAGCTGTTTTCCCTCACTTCCACTATTATTGCTAAGCTAAGCTAACCATCTCCTCATTATAGCTCGGCAATGAATCTGTTATGTTTCCAGTATCAAACAAAGGCTTACATGATCCTTTAAATGAACCCCATTTCTACTCAGAGAGAAATTCAGTAATAATCCAGACTGAGTTAGATTTACTGGAAGACAAGAGACACGCACACATGCAAACAAACACACACACAAACACATGTGAGTGTGTGTGTATGTGTCTGTTTTAACATGCATTCAAACACAGGCATACTCCCCTCTCCCAACCCTGGCCTTTTGTCACACTGACAGGCAGTCTGTTCTAATGAAAGCTCCTCTCATTCATAAGCCTGCCTTGTCAACTTTTGATGCCAGACAACTTTCAGCGGGAAAGAAGATGGTAAAAGGAGAAAGGAAAGACAGGAAAGACAGCCGGCTCTCACTTTTTCCCTTTGATTTCCCTTTTTTCTGCTTTCTCTGAATTCTTTCCTTGAAAACTGAACTGCATTTGTTAGCAGCAAAATTTAGATTTGATAACATTACATGGTTTGCCTTTGTGGTTTTATGATTAAGGACTACAGACACACACATATAATGGGTGTAATCTACCTCTCCTGTCTCCCTCATTTTACCACTGGTTGTCTGCCACACTCCAGAGCATCTCGACCACGAGCTGAAAAACCCCTTCAGGATATCAAATCTATGGTCTCTCATTTCTAACTAGGTCATCACTTGCTCACAATGGCATCCTCACCACCCTCCTATGTGTATTCCTCCATCTCCTTCTCTGTTTTCTCATTCATCCCTTTCTTATTGCACCATTATAATGTGTAAACATGTTGGAAGTCATATTTTCTCCGTCATTCACTCCACCCCCGGTCTGTAATTGTAAATTTAAAGATTTTTTTCAAAATCTTACCAAGAATTTAGCTATATGTTTTTTTTTTTAGTAGCAGATCAGATTTCTTGTATTATTTAAAACATAAATGTTCTTTCAGTTATTTTAGCACTGAGCAAGGGCCTGTACCAGTAGTATTAATGCGTGTTAAACTGTCATGACAGGGCTAAATGAGAGTAATTCAACACCCCATAAAGTCTGCATTATGATACCTCTACCAATACTGCCAGAATCCCCCACCATATGGCGGCCCCATTTGATCCCCGTCGCACATAGGCTTCTCCATCATCGGTGACATGAAATACCCTGGCAGCCACCGGCTACAGCACACATCACTCCTCATAAACACTGACTACCTCTCTCTACTTCCATGTGTTCACACAAATTAGCATAACATCAGCATGATATTAGCACATCCGACCTGCACAGCCATTCCTTATCAAAGCGCTCTGTGATCCCTGGCTCCCTGCGCTTTAGTCTGGAGCAGAGAAAGAAAGAGAAACAGAGAGAGAGAGAAAAAGACAGAGAAAGAGAGAGGGAGAGAGGGAGACAGAGTTTCCCCCAGAGAGAGAGAGAGAGAGAGAAGAGAGCGATGAGCTACATGATAACGAGCTGTGTTACACTGCTACACAACACACAGCCTTGTCACAGTGCCTCAGAGCTGTGCTGAGCTAAATGGGCTGCAGCAGATGTTTGGTGACTTCAATCACACAGAGCTGCCTACCTACCTCACTTGACTTGCAAATATTTGCTGAGAGACTTCAAAATTGGATTTTCTGTATTTTCTTATTTTAGAATGTGTGAGGTAGCGATTACAGTGCTTAAGAATGAATACACACAGTACGCTTTCTTCTCACACTGTATCACTGTAGAATATTATTTGTTATAAAATGCTAGTTGTTTCCTGTGATGAAATCCGGAGGCAATTGATCCTTTGTTTGTTCCTTTCATGTGTCACAGTGTTTCAGACACCAGTAGTTAGATTTTGGCAAAACGTGGAGACAGTAGATTTCATCCAACTGGGAATTTCCATGATTACACTGGTTGTGTGTGCAAAACGTTATGGGTCAAAATTAGGTGATATTTGTCCTACTGTTTGGTCCAGACAGAGAAGTCTGCCTTCATCAGTGGGAGGCAATATGTTCACTTATTTTGTCATTCAGAATTAGGATCACAATGCGCTATACGTCTCCTTAAAGTCATAAAATCCAACATTTTCTGTTGAGCAAACTCTTTATTATAGTTTCACTAAATATTAGGTTCTATATTTTCTGAATAACATTAATACAGTCAAATTAAATATTTTTGTAATACTAATACAGAGGAATTCAGTACTGTAAATAAGCAGATGTACAAGGTATGATAATCGTCCATTTTCATACGACGGTATACCATGGTATTGGTATACCACTGCAACCCTATTCAGAATGTGTATAGTGGTAATTCTGTTGTATAACAGTAAATATTCACACTACAATTCATTATTTGTTTTCGTGAAACCCTTGTCTCTCCAGACAATCAAGCTGAGGGTGGGGTCCAGTGGGGAAGAAATGATAGATCCTGCACTCTCAAAGTTTTTTGTAGCGAATCTGCAAGCTACAGAATGTTCAACATTATACTCGTTGACCAGAGGCAATACACAGTACTTACAGCTCACATAAAGGTGACATATTTGGCCCACAGGCAGTTAGGATGTTCGTAGGAGCTGTCAATTCAAAGTGTTACTTTATTTTCATTGTTTTATTAAGGCTGGTACTGTAACTGTTTAAAATTGCACCATACACCGATATGTCCTGTGACTTAATAGGTTTTATTTATTTATTTATTTGCAGTGTCACGGTTTGTCATCACATCCACGGGAGCCCTGTATATCCTGGATGTGCAAATGGAGGACGGGCTGTACAACTACAGGTGTATGACACGCCATCGGTACACAGGAGAGACCCGACAGAGCAATAGCGCCCGCCTCATTGTCTCAGGTAAGAGGAACACTAAAATATCCAGAAATGATGCAACAGCGTCAAGAGGGCTTGTTGCCAATTTTAAATTAGTATGAGGTATCACATCACATCCTGCCATATGGCTTTATTTATCATTAATGAAGAAGATCATATTTATACTTGACTATACATGACACAAAACAAGTAAACAATGTGAACCATAAAAAGGACACTAAACTAGATGACACATTAAACCTCTTATTTGTCTGTGTGTATGTATTTTATTTAGTTTTATGTACTGCTTATTTTGGTTGGTTACAAAAAAAGTGTGTGCAAAGTGGCAGGGGACCTTATGGAAATGAATTTGTACATGTAAAAAAGATCTAGATAATTTGAATATAATAGGGAGTGACAAGAAAAAAACACACAAATTAAAGAGGGGGTGGCATGTGATAAAGGTCAGTAGAGCTGTGCCAACATGATTTCAGAAGAGGGCTCCAGGACAGAAAATGCCATTCCTTTTCTGAAACCATAAAGGGACACTGCACCGATTACACATGATGATCATTTACCTTAGTAGCAGTAACAGTAGCCTGTAAAATAACAGTTGTATTGTGTTTTTTGTGGATCTGATTGGAGATTTTTAAAGTAACCCTGATGTTTTCATCAGAACTGAGTTTGGGTACTCTGGCACAGACTTTTGGATGTTTCTTTGTTTTTAATGGGAAGCCTGTGTTATGAACTTGTGCCTGTTCCCATTTAATATGTATTTTTTTTATCTCTGTAATCTTTTTTGAGCTTGTCGTTGTGTAGAGGGAGTTTCTCTCTCTCTCTCTTTAAAAGTGTACTGCAGTGTCTGTTGCTTTGGTGCAGCCTCTGCTTGAGTTAGCTGAATGAACTGTATTTTGTCGGAGCTGAGCTCAGTGGTGGCACACAGCACAGTGGATTGGAGAAACGGAAATCGGAGAGTGGACGACGGCTGCACTGTGCACGAAAGCTTTGCGAGTAAACTACTGTAATGTTTTCCGAATTTTGGCATTGAGGTATCGGTTCTTTTGATATCCCTGTAAGACATATTTGCCTCTACCCAGAAACCAGTATTATGGGGGTAAAAATAAAAACATTCAATTCCACACAACCATCCCACTTAGACTCAGTGTGTTACATATATGTATCAGAACCTGGGATTGGAAATTGTTCAGAAGTGATCAAACGACACAACTTACTCAAACATCTTACTATACCCTATGATCCCCTTACAGACCCCACCAACTCAGCGCCCCACATACTGGACAGCTTCGAGCGTCGTGAGGTGATGGCATCTCATCGAGTGGAGTTGCCCTGCAAGGCCTCCGGTCATCCAGCACCCAAATACCGCTGGCTAAAGGACAACCGGCCGCTGGAGCCCGACACACGCTTCAGACAGAGTGTGACAGGACTGCTGATAGAGAGAGCCCAGTCCACTGACACAGGGACATATGTGTGTGAGGTGTGGAATGGATATGGCAATGCTGAGGTGGTTGGCAGGCTGCAGGTAAAAGGTCAGTATCCATGGGGTGGTGGTAAGTCATTAGTGTTGATTTTTATCAGTGCTATTATCCCTGAAAGTCTGAAACAAGCTGGGATGCTAAAGATGCTGCTTCAATTTTGTAGGGTGCTACATATAGTGTTTTTTCTTTCTTTGGCAAAATAATAATGTTAAACTCTTAACCCTTACCTCCCTTACCTACAGAGCCCCTGAAGGTCATGGTGAGCCCGCGTAAAGTGAAGGGCAGCGTGGGAAGTCAGGTTTCACTGTCCTGCAGTGTAACTGGCTCCGAGGAGTACCAATTGTCCTGGTACCGCAATGGAGAGCTCATCTACCCAAGTAACAGCGTCCGCATGACAGGCCAAAACAGGGAGAATCTGGTCATGGCTGGTATGGCCAAGAGCGACGGAGGAGCCTATCAGTGCTTTGCCAGGAACGGCAAGATGTCTGCCCAGGACTTTGTTCAAGTCATACTAGAAGGTCAGAAATCACAGTGGTCTTACTGAAGACGTGGGTGGGAGCACTCACATACAGAACTTTATATTAATCTCTTTGTTTTGTGTGTAAGGGTATATGTGTGAAATCCAAACTGTGTGCCTGTGTGTTCATGTTCAAATCTAGACAGTGTATATTGTATTGAGTGCTGCAGTATAGCTTATCTTTATTAGATTTTCTGAAAGAGGCGAGGGTACTGTTACACAAACTGGGTTGCTGCAGTGTCTGCCGCTCATGACCACACCAATATGAGGAGAATATTGATAATCAATGATGTTGTGGAGCCAGGGAAAGGAGCTGTATTAATTTGCTTTGCAGTCTGATTCTGCTTTTAATACAACAGACATGATAGTATTGCAATGAATCAGCAAATCACTCTTGACTCTGAATAGATTCTCATTTAAAAAAAAGGCTTCAGATATGTTTCATCTATTATGATTAGTGTGGAATATTAAAATGAACCTTGCCATGTGTATCCCCTCCCACTACCAAGATGGCACCCCCAAGATTCTGGCTTCATTCAGCGAGAAAGTCTACAACATCAATGAGTTTGTGTCACTGTCGTGCACGGTGAAGGGCACACCGGAGCCCCGGGTAACGTGGACTCTGGATGATGAGCCAGTGGTACGGGACAGCCGCCACCGCATCTCTCATTACACCAACAGCGAGGGCCATGTGGTCAGCCACCTCAACATCAGCCAGACCCAGGTACCTGACGGAGGGGTGTATCGCTGCATCTGCAACAACTCGGCCGGGACAGTTTCCTACCAGGCGCGAATAAACGTAAGAGGTGCTTGTCAGATCAACTCTTCCAACACACCATCACATATACACATCAACATGTCTTGATTTTTTCTGTTTGTATATGTTTTTAATTGGCTACATTTAAAAAGCGCCTAGATGTGCAGATGTTGACAGAATGCCTGACTAGGTTTGACGAGAGGTTTTTATTTTTACTCATCAGATGTGTTGCTAGTTTCTCTCACATTTAGAAACCTGATTTTGTTGTCTCAGAAGAGGACACATCTACAGCCTCCTGTAGGACCACCTCCTATCATCAGTCACTGGTGTCAGCGTTTACTTTTCTAATGCCCTGCTTCTTTCCCAACACCTGCTGATAGCTTTATATTGGGACGCCATTAGGGTGATTTACTGTTAGCTCCAGTGTATGACTGTAGTGCTATCTACTCTCTACAGGGACATGGTTGGCTGGATTGCTGTTGTCATGTAGCAGTTATACTGTGGCGCTCAAGCTTTCAGTGCTTGGTGTGAGGCTATTAGTATTTCTGTATTGCGGAGAGGGAAGGGTACTTTCTGTACACTGATTGGTTTAATTTGATTGTGTTCATTCTTGCATGTTGTAAGGCTAAATAGGGCGATCCTCTAGCCCTTAAGCGAGGCTCCATGGATGCCGAATGCAGCCAAGCAATGAAGATAAATCTCCACAGGTGCCATTGCGGAGAAAGTGTAATGGCTGTTTCTCACATCGTTGGCTCCTTAATCGTGCTAAAGAGAGTAGCAACCCAGGATATGCTTGTGCTTAAAGTACACTACAGAGCCTAGTTAAACTGTCTTCTACAGTGCTTTAAAGAGAAGCCTAATAGTCCATTTCCCTGATAGACACTGAGCTATGGATGCCTATTGGTTATTCTGTTGGTTTTTCACAAGTGTGTGCAAAAGCCTGCAACATGAGTAATGGTTTTGATAATAGCTTCATGAGTGGAGAAAGGGAACATTCCACTCTAATGCTTGTCAGAGGCAATCACAGTCGGCACCAGAGAGGTGGGAGCGAAAGGTAATATTCACTACAGGCTCAAATAGAAGGGTACACGGGTCCCTGGTTCTGACAAGGCAAAAAGCGTGTTTGATATGAAGGAAATAGAGCAGAATGGTCCACTGGTAACAATTCTGAACCAAAGTTCCTATTTTGAGTTGCTTAGACGCCTTTCTTTAAGTGACAACAAGGATATCTTAGTCAGGCACTCTAAAACTTCTAAATAAATCTTGGTAATTTTTTATTTATTTTTCTGCTATCAGAATGAATCAAGGCATGTAAACTTTGTGGTGTCTTGAAAACACACACAACACAGAACAGCTATCTTTTATACCACCCCCCCCACCCGCCTCAAAATCATTTTAAGAGAGTTGTCTCTCCAATGTGTCTTTCAAGGGCCTGCCAGCATCAGACCAATGAAAAACCTCACTGCCATCGCTGGCCGGGACATGTACATCCACTGCCGTGTCATTGGCTACCCATACTACTCCATCAAGTGGTACAAGGACTCCAATTTGCTGCCATACAACCACCGCCAGCGGGCCTTCGAGAACAACGGCACCCTGAAGCTGTTTGATGTGCAGAAGGATGTGGACGAAGGAGAATACACATGTAATGTGCTGGTGCAGCCTCAGCTTTCCACACACCAGAGTGTCTATGTTACTGTGAAAGGTATGAACCTCAGTCCTATCTGTCTTCCTTTACAGTTCACGACTCAACACTGGATAGTAAGTCTGGACTTACTATATCCAAACATTTTGCTCTACCTGTGTGTAATCATGGGTACTCCGGATTATTACCAATCTGAAGTGTCAAGTAAACAGTTTATACCATTTATTTGAGATGTACATACACACTGTATCATACCCCACTATTTGTCGAGTACATTCATGGGTACTCCATCATTAATCTTTCAGTGTGTGGATACTAAGATGAAATCACTTATCAGTCTGTGCACTGACCCTGTGTCTTTCCACCTGGGATACATGCTGTACATCACACTTAAAAGATATATTAAAGCATCACATTAGTATCTACCTCTCCTTGTCGGATAAAACACAGATATGCAGGGGTATATTTGTATATCACCACCTGTAAAAAAACACTCACATCACTGATAGCAAAGCACCATTTCCATCATCCCAACCAGCTTATCTGGGGCTCATCTGAATATGCAGCGGTGCTGAGCTGAGCCAGATGATGATAACCTCAGATGGCTCTCTTTCTTCAATGACGCTGCATAATTTGAAATGTCGGCTGGGCCCCCCCCACCCCCCCACCCACCCAAGGCGTGTGCAAGCGGGAAATCACACAGCATAGACAAAGCTATGCCGCCATTCCGCCATGGCTAATTTGCCTCTCGGCTGCTTAGCATTCCACCGCTGCCGGGAGGGAATCCCCAGGAGCCTATTATGCCTATTTTGTTGTGAATTAAATAAGCACTGAAGTGCCGCTTATTCCAATGTTATTTTAAATCATTAATTTTCTAAAGCATCTGGTTCTCACGATGGCTACAGTGTCCCCAGAGAGCAAAAGAGAGTGAGAGAAAATGTTATATGCATGTTGTTTAAGAGAGAATTAAGCCATTCTGTGTGGGGACAAGTAATAAAACACAGTATAATGTGTTAATATTGGGAACAAGGTGATAAAGGGAGAATTATGACTAAGTTGCTGTGAGAGTGCTTTAGACATATATGTTGTTTTTTTATACTTGTGTGAATGGGGACTGATTTTGTTGACCTGAGGTGAAAATCAATGTGCATGTCTCTTCCCCAGTCCCACCTACCATCCACCCATTTGAGTTCCCACGGTTTTCCATCGGCCAGCGAGTCTTCATCCCTTGCGTGGTCATGTCCGGCGACCAACCTGTCTTCATCACCTGGCAGAAGGACGGTCGGCCGATCCCAGCCAGCCTGGGCGTCACCATAGACAACATAGATTTTACCAGCTCCCTGCGTATCTCCAACCTCACACTGATGCACAACGGCAACTACACCTGCATCGCACGCAACCAGGCAGCCGCCGTAGAGCACCAGAGCCAGCTCATCGTCCGAGGTGAGGAGGTGGGGAAGACAGGCGAGAGAAGCGGGGTGGTAGTAATGAGGAGAGTAGAAAAGTTTTTTTTAGAGATAAAACAAAGTGAATTCTGATGAGAGATAATAATAATATATTGAGTGTCAGCATCAGATCATTAAATGATTAGCATTGTTCAACCAAATATTATCTTTAAGGTAATATTGATTCTTCATTATGACTTGATCTTTCTCCCTGAATACATTTAAAAACAATATAAATCAGAGATTTATTGAAAGATTTCCTTCCAAGTGAGCTGTTAGTGATCAGTAGACATAAATTCAATTTTGAGATGAATAAGTGTAATCTAACGGCGACTTGGCTTGTAGTTCCTCCCAAATTTGTGGTGCAACCTAAGGACCAGGATGGCATCTATGGAAAGGCAGTGATACTAAACTGCTCAGCTGAAGGCTATCCTGTTCCTACCATCCAGTGGGAGTACTCTAAAGGTAAACACACAGCATGACACACACATTAATATACCTGTGTATAATATACACACATATTATACTGTAGTAACAGTTCCTTCCAGGTTTGGTGAACGTGTTTCCCAAGTTTTCAAAGACCTTTAACTGGATAACTTGCCTTTCTTTTCTTTTGACAATCAGGCTGAAATGTATGTAAAGATTTTTTTTTGTCCTCTGGCAAGCTTTTCTCTGCAGTAAATGATCATCTACGATGCCAACACAGCAAACAGTGTCCACAGCCTTGAGGTTGAATGCATAATAACACCCACCTCAAGTCCAAACAAGCACTGTGAGATTAGAAACATCAACAATAGAAGGAAGAGCTTTTTATTTCTCTGGAAGTAGAAAATAGGTGAAAGATTATGTAACTACGAAACTTCCTGGCCATGGACACAATAACAGCGTTTCTAGAAAACAAAAAGGATCGGTATTATCATGAACATCAATTGCTTTTATTCTTGTCATTTATGACATTGCTTACTTATAATGATACATGACCAAGGCTCATATGCTGTTACTGTTCATGCAAAGCTTAGATAATTGCAGGTTCCTCAAATTCAATGAAATTCTGCTATGTTTATACACTGATCAGCCATCAGTGTTATTCATGGTCATAATAATATGGCTGATGGGTGTATGTGTCATAAACAGTTTTGCAAAATGTTATTTTAAATTTTAGTGCAAAACCTTTTTTTTAATTGGAACAATTACATCATCAATTGCAACAGAAAAACAAACAATAGTGCCATGGCTCTAGGGATGGCAATGTCAGTCGGCCAGTCGTTGACCGCTTTCATCCAGACTGAAAAATCTCTACAACCACTGAAAGGATTGCCTTGACATTTGTTATTCACGGTGCCAAAAATCCTAGGGACTTTTCTTCCTTTGGATGATATAATAACTTTAATAACTAAGATACACCTGCTAAACAGCATTGTCACTGTGAGCATGTTAGCATGCTGATGTTAGCATTTGGTTTAAAGCACCGCTGTGATGGTTACAGGGTCACAGGCTGTGTATTCCTAGTATTGTTATCTATTATCTTCTTAACCCATTCCACAGTCCCATATATCACCACAAATACATAGATTGTACTAATGTGTTGTGGTAAAATGTAGTTCACAATTTTGTCAGCAAACAATACAAAATAAATGTATTAATTCATTCATTAAAAATGCTAATCTAATAAATAAATAATAAAAATGATATCTGGTGAATACCTACATTAGGTTTAACCATAAAAACTAAGTCTGTACATATATCAGCTGTGGGTTTTTATAAGGCAATGTTAATTGTGATACAAGATAAGTTCACTATCTGTCGTTAATGAAGTCCAAGAATGGGCTCCATGTTTTCAGAAACAGGTCCTGGCCACTAAATACGACTCATTCATACAGTAAATAGAGTTCTATGTAGTGCTCAAATGATAATGGTGTAATTTTTTTCATTTTCTCACAATACCGCAACAATACAACAACGCTCAGGGCTGGGTTCTTTATCTGGAACACATTAAATAACTAAATATTATTTTCCCCCATAAATCTCTAGCCTTGTCACAGTCATATAGCATCTGTATCCTTGTTCCAACCTATTTATGACACCACCAATATTGACTGAGGATCTCATAATTGATAAATAGATTGTGCTTCAGTAACCTCTCACAATTTCAAACAAATTAAGGACCATATGTGTTGGCGTATCTGATAAGGTCATAGAAAATTTAAGGGAGTAAAATATGTACTAGCCAGGTATGTTTTCCTGTATTTTGGTCAAAGCCTGATCAAAACTCACTGTCTTCTCTGACAGGTGCCGGGGTCCCTCAGTTCAAACCCATCGCCCTCAACTCAGGCTTTCGGATCGAGGTGCTGGTCAATGGCTCTCTGTTCATCAAGCATGTGCTGGAAGAAGACAGTGGCTTCTACCTGTGTAGAGTCAGCAATGATGTTGGAGCTGATGTCAGCAAGTCCATGTATCTCAATGTCAAAAGTAAGTCTCATGGGAAAACGCCACTTGAAACATAAGAATGTAAACTTGAAACTTGCTTCTAAGGTGCTGTAGACAAACATGTCTGCATTAGATTAACTGTATATTTAGGGTTGTGTAGTGCATTCTTTTATGGTCAGCTTTCCACAAACAGTTATCAGTCACACTTGATTTTGTCTTGTTGACTTTCTTTTTTCATACTCTGATGCTGTTCATGCTCAGTGCTGCTGGTCAGATTAAAGTAAAAAGTTAACACTAAAGCAGAGAGGTTAAGTGAGTTGAATGGGAGTCAGCTTTGTCTGTGACAGTCCGGCCACCAGCAAGATGCCATCAGGGTGCTTGCTCTGTGCTTTCTGCCTGAATGAATCCCACGAAAGCAATGCACACAGCCACTGCCACCACATCTCTTGGAGAATGTACAGCATTTATCCGCTGTGTGGCCAAGGACTTAACTCCCCTCCATTAAGCCCTGAATTCTGCATGCAGGCAGGAGCTGCCATGTGGAAAAGTGGGCTGAAGGATGCAGGAAAACAGGGTTGGAGTTGGAATAGGTTATCCATGTCCATTTCCCCGCCATGTCTGTACTTTTGTTTGGTCCCCCTCCCTTTACTACGTGTTCCAGACCAGATAGTTTAACCCACCATTATGTTTGCAAGAAATACAGGCATGTTTTATGTGTGATAATACCCTTGCTTACAGTTTGTGTGTTTATGTTCTTTCCTACATTCCTGACCAATGTTATATTTGTTGTGCCGTTATGTTTTGATTACCACTGACATTATCAAATGGTTGGAGCTAACACCAATCATCCTCGCACATACATTGAACATATCTTTTGATTTACTTTCTACAAGTTTTAACCAATTCGATATCATGACCAGGATTAGCGATAATTACTTTAAGGTAATATTACGTAGATGTGTTCTGTACAAACACAGTTATTACATATATGATACAGAAATCAAGTTGCTTTTAAATTCATGCAATTCTCACACATTTAAATGTTTGCTTTCTACTTAGTGTTTTTGTGGTAATATTACACTTTTGTCCATAAGAATACTGCCCTCTTCAGGTTGAAAGAGCACTTAATAAACCATGAGAGTCTAATACATGATTCAATTCACCAAAAAGAGAGATGGTAAAAGCAGAGATTTGACAGTATATATACTTCTTCTGTGGCACAAACAACACTGTCAAATATCTGGATTCAACAAAAATTCACATTTCTGTCTTTGTGATTGTGTGTGTGTGTGTGTGTGTGTGTGTGTGAGAGAGAGAGAGAGAGATCTCCAGCCAGTAGGCTGTGGCTGGGTGCTCATTTTGATCCGTCACTGCTAGATGAGGCTTATGCCCCTGTGGCTCTTATCAAGCCAGAGCAGAGTACTCCCTGCTGAGAGTCTCACTGTCTGCCAGCCACAGCCAAATAGGCTACCACTCCTTCATGACCCCTCCTGTCAGAATCCAGCCTATCATGCTCCCTCACAGACAAACATACATGCACAGAGACACAGAGGCACCAACTCCCAGTACGGTCCTTTATGTCATTCAAGTGTGATTCACAATTAAATATCCTTGAAGATATATTTTTTTAAATACGCTGAAGGATGCTACTAATGAAAACTTCTGATCCGGTCTAAATCCTTTAGCTGGACAAATAGGTTTTCACTCAGAAAAGCAAACATCTTTATTGCATTTCTTCTATTTATTTACATTAATAACACAATATAGTAAGTGACAAGTGTATATTGAATTGTGTGTACTCCATGTTGCTAAGTTCTTTTTTTATTTTCACAAAATTCTAAAAGACTCTAAATGTCTGAGCATCATACAAATAATATAACAGGCAATTGAACAAAGAAAATACAAACCACAAAACAAGTGAAGAGGCTTTTTATGGTAAAAATGTCTTTGTGCCCTGCTCAGAATAATTAGCATAAATTAGCCTACAGAGTAAGCAGTACCCATCAAACCATGGTGACTACACCAAAATTCTTGTGGTGACACACATAACACGTTTGCTTTATAAGGGCTGTATTTTGCAGTTTTCACAGTACGAAAATCTCTCCTCCTTGAGGTCTGCAGACCATCTCCATCATAATCTTGAGAAAAATATCTCACAAAATTTAGGGACTGGTTTTACCGGTGTGGCACAGTTCTAAATTCTAAGTTCTAAATTAACCAGGTCCTAGATGACATGTGATCATGGAAACAAAAACACACTGCGAGATCTGGGTTTTTTAAACAACAGATTATTGATTTTTGTCTTTTTATGTCTTGTGTGTGTGTGTGTTGTGTGTGTGGTGTGTGTGTGTGTGTTGTGTGTGGTGTGTGTGTGGTCCTGTGTCTGTGTCAGCAGTCCCTCAGGTACATGTTCTACCCCTGAAGTGTCAGGCTGTTGTTGTGATAGTCGTGCTGTCCTGATTTGCGTCTCTTTGCTCTCTGTAGTAACCTGAATCTCCCTGGGCGCCAGGGGAGCCACACCTCATCCTATCTCCTGTGTGTGTGTGTGTGTGTGTGTGTGTGCAGACAGCTAGCTCATTGACCATTAAAGCCTCTCCATGTGCTTAATAGGCACAGTGTTGAGCCAGTGCAGTCCACTATAACGTCTGAGGCTGTAACACTCAGTAATGTTGGACACTGTAATGTTCTGTACGCTCTGTGCTGTTTTTATGTTGTTTATCCAGGCCAGCCTACACCACTTGAGCAGTGGCAGCTACTTAAGAGGCTTAGGAGCCAATTAGGGAGGCATACAAGCTGACGCATGCTGAAGTACTCACGTGATGGATAGTATGATCTTCGCTGTGTATTATTGGCTGTCCAAGTGTGGCTTGATGTATCAGTAAACAAACAGTGGGAATCAATAGTTTCAATCAGAAGCTCTGAGATGTATAGAATAGATAAATGCATGGTGACAATGCTATCTGGTCATTTATGTGACACAGGTGAGCAAACATGCTCATAAGCACACACAAAGACAGACATTTGAACACAAAGCACTGCACATGTTAATGTAAAGACGTAATGTAAAGGCACAGACACAGTACAGCCATTACAAAAGAATAATGGGCCAGGAGGCTAATGCAGTGGTTCAGATAGATCCCACTCTGCCACGCTATTGTGGTGGACTCCCCAGGAAATGAATTGCAGCCATTGTGATGTCCTAGCTTGGCACTTTCATTGTTATGAGTGTCTGTGCATAGGCTAATGTCTCGTCATAATACACCATGCATCATCCTGTGTGAACACCGCCACTGCACTAACAGCCAGTAGAAATTGCTTGCACTCACTGCACCAGGATTAAGTTGTGTACGTGTGCGTGTGTGAGTGTGCCTAGATGCACTTGTGTTTATGTTTATTCTTCTTTCACAAGCCTCTTTCTAGGAGTAGTAATCAGTTTTGGTTCTGTTGCGACACAGGTTGCAGGTGGAGGTTTAAACAAATTATTTTTATGCAATTTCCAGTCAAGTATCCCTACCTCCAAAACAGATGCAATTCAGTCAATTCATTACCAATCCACAGCGGATGCTATCAGAGTCAGTCAACAGCCACTCAATGTTTATCAGGGCCAATTAAGACCAATCAAGCCTATTAGACATCATAATGTCGGCAGACACAGTGATGAGGGCAGAGCACTTAATGAGGCTTCACTGAAGAGAAGTGGTAAATGGTCTTGTGGTCACTGAGCACTCTCCCAAGCACAGCGTCCTTCAGACAACCATAAGGAAGTCCCCTCTTCCTCTGATCTCTATTTCTTTCATCTTATTTACTCATCTGCATCCAAGCCCCCTCCCTTCCACCTCTGTGCAGAAGCCCGCCCAGTCTGCAGGCATACATTTGGTATCATGCTCCATGTCCAAGCCAATTGTGCAGCTAAAGGAATTATTTCAGTACATTGCAGGCAGGCAGTGAACCAGTCATCTTTGTGCTATCGCCACACAGCTCTTCCCTTCCCCCCCGCCATCCATGCTGTCTCTTCCCCAGCGCCCACTTACAGTGTGCCTCCAGGGCAGGGAGCTATACACATCTCAGCTCATCTTCTCCTATCTGGCCCTCATGGCCCCATTGAGCCTGGACACTGTGTTTCTTATAATGGCTAGCGGGGCAGCCAGTTACAGTGTGGGGTAAAATGTAGACTAGAACCCCAGTTCTCTAACCTGGATGATGCTCTGATGAAGCCAGCTCATCTGGAGAGAAGATAACACAACATATGGGGTTTTTTTATTATAAATTGTAGGGAAAAAATCAGTAGAAGGTTTGGCATCAGGTTTCACAGCAGCAGCAATGTTTTTTTTATAATGAATTGATGAAAAACTGTATTTGGACAACTGGTAGTCAATTGTTGATCAGCTGATCCAAACATAAATGGGTTTATATTTCTTTTACAGTAAACCCACAAAAAAGGACATCACATTAACTCATAGTGGTATCTGACAAGAGCATTTCAAACATCAGAAACCACAAAACCTTATTTGTAGACTGAATGATCATCATCATCATCATCTATCATTTTCTTTTAGCAAAATGTTTGTGTGACTTCAGCAATGGAGCTTGATGTTTCAGTTCTTTTTGTTAATAATTAATCTGGCCCAAATGATGCTTCTGAAAATAATGTAATCCCTTTTCATCACCTCTCACATCTCATTAAGCTTCTGAGATGGTCTCACTTGCTTTATTTCTTTGATCACAGTTGAATAGCCCCACACTGAAGTAGCCATTCTGCTATAATTATGTGTTATTATAAGTCTCCTGACTCCTCCATTTGGCTAATTCTGTTTTCCACATCACCAGCAGACACTAGAAACATTTTCTATTTGTACCTTTTTTTTTTGGCCCTGCATTGCGACATTCAGGGCGTGATTGTGTAATCATCATCATACTCCTGTGAAAATCAATGGCAGGTCCATGTTCTATTCCTGGCTACTAGAAATGGCCCTTTTCCTAAGAGTAGAGACTAGAGAGAGGAAGGAGGAGAGGGAGGAGGGAGGTGCGGTGGTGAGAGGAGAGGAGAGGAAAGGAGAGGAGAGACTGTCCGATGCTGGTTGGCATGGTAACCTGGCCAGGTGAAAGGGAGCCTGGGAGAAGGGAGGGAGAGGGGGCTTTTGTCTCACGGGAGTAGCCTATCAGCAGCCAGCCTATCCCCCACAATCCCCTGCAGGCTTAAGCGTATCATCACTGCCCTCTGGGTTGCTGTGGAGGAACAGGGCTCTCCTCACCTCCACATAAAAGACACGTCGTACTGTGCAGTAAACATACACTACACACTCTGCCTACTATTCTTTTCTTATTTTCCAAAATCTGTAATGCTGATGTTTCATTTCTGTAGTTATTTTTCTAACTAATGTGAGCTACAGATGCAGCACCAGTTTTCTAGGAATAATCTTAGGATCAAAATAAACATGTTTTGGGCTGCAACACACTGGCATCATGTTCTCTGTCATCATCCTGAATTAGTTATCAGGGGAATTGATGCCTAATGAGAAAGTGCACCCCCTTTTTCCTCCTTCACCTCCTCTCTTTTGCTTTCTTTCTTTTTCTCTCTTCACCCCTCCCCATAGTCCTGTTCCCATAATTCCACTGGATATTAAAGAAATACATCAACACAACAATTACAGGGCCACAAAGTGCGCCTCAGGGCTGGCTCAGCTGGGCTGTTTGCACACACGCATGTTTGTACACACATGCATATACATAGACATGAGCTGATGCACGTGCAAACACACTTACACAGACGTTCAAATTGCATGCGCCTTATCTTTGAGCTGTCCTCGTGTTGCAAAGACTCTTTTGTGCCTTCTTTTACATTTATCTCAAATCAAGATGTCATGTTGTAAAATTTTCTTTCTTTTTGTCACCTAGCTCAGTATCCCTCTCTGCCAGGAGTGTCAACAAGATCGCCCTGTGCTGCCTCTGAGCCACTTACACTGCAAAATGAAAGTGGCTGTGCTCTAAAACGATAACGTTTAAATAAAGCCTGCGCAGTTTTTTTTTCTGCTCATTTTTCCAAGTGTGTCTCACAAAAAATTCATACTTGTCATGCAAAATAAATCAGCTTTCTTTTCCATAGCCGAGCCCCAAATGGCTGCAGAGTGAATAAGAGATGAGGCTTAAATGTTTGCAACCTCTTGCCTGACACTTCCCATCACATCACTGTGGTTACGCTTAGTGTGTTTGTGCAAGAGTGAGGACACACGTTTGTGCATGTTCATGCATGAGCTTGTGTGTGTTTACGTGGGTGTGTGTGTGTGAGCATCTGGGAGCAGAGGGTTGTTATACACTCTGCTGTGGGTGTAATGAGGCATGTATGTCGTTAGTGTGCGTTTAGTGTTGTGTCTTCAGAGTGTTGTTAGAGCATCACTGTACCATTTAGGACCCTCAAGTACAAGATGCACACCAAGGCTGCTTGTTGCCTTCAACACAAAATTAAAGGGATGCTGTACATTATCGGAATAGTTTGTGTGCCTACTGTAAGCAAGTTTTTTCCACTCAGTCACTATATATATATATATATATATAATTTTTTATTATTATTATTTTTTACTTAAATCTTTGCTTAGTATAAAACTAACACTGTTAAGATGACACGTCATGTAATTACAATGTCACAAACCAGCATAAACAATAGTATAAACAAAACAGTAGTACAATGTCTGATCCTTAAGGAGTCCTGAAGGTTTCATTTCTTGTGAATAAATGGTGTAAAATATGTAAAAAAGAACATATAAATTCTGTTTTTTGATTATACATAAATTAACCATGTTAAGCTAAATAAAAGATGAGTAACTGCGTTTGAACTATTTGCCGAAGCAGTCTGTTGTTGATGGTTCAGCATTATGTTGGCATTGTTGTTGCTCTAGCTAACAGGAGCTAGCTGGCTACATCTAGCAGCATCTGTTGATAAGATACCAAGGCCATGGGACTGACTGAAAGATATGATTATTAAATAAAAGTAGCCAGTTTAAAAAGGGTATTTTGAAATAAAAAATGCTATTAGGAAATAAAAATGAACTCAAAACTGGTCCTATGAAAAACAAAATGATAAAATATTTCATAATAACCATTTGAGTTTTGATTTATTTCACAATTTATTGGTTTATTTATATAGTTTTCTCTTTACTTATATGGACATTTATTTCATACGGCCTAATTTATTTATTTAATATTGACCACTTTGGGGCTCCATAGATACTGGCTGAATAAAAAAAAATTGAACTAGGGACATGGTCTCATGGTTAATTCCTACTGCTGTTCCTTTGAACAATACATCTATTAGTTATAAGTCCAATCAATTAGCAATGTGATTCATCTAGAAAATGACAAGATATCTATCTATCTCTTTTTCTGCACTTTATTTCCACACCAGTCCCTGCCATGATCACGTCATACCCCAACACCACGCTGGCCACACAGGGTGAAGAGAAGAAGATGAGCTGCACGGCCCACGGTGAGAAACCCATCATGGTACGCTGGGAGAAGGAGGAACGCATCATCAACCCCGAGACCAGCCGCTACGTGGTTTCTGTCAAGGAGGTGGGCGATGAAGTCATCTCCACCCTGCAGGTAGGAGGCTGTGCTACTTGGAATTGTAAAATTCAAGATATGGTCATCTTTTGGACACGTTATATGTTATGTGAAGCCAAACTGTTTTGACAGAGTTTTGTTTTTATGCTCTGTCTGGCTTTACTATTTTCTTATCAAATACAGGACTGTAAAATCCTTCCAGTGATACATTTTGATATGGAAAAATAACTGTTCACCACTCATGTCTACACTAAGGCCTTGTGATGATGGGCCAGGTAGACCTTTTAATGGGTCACAAGGCAGTTGTGGGAACCATAACTGGAGGGAACACTTCTTTTGCATCAGTTCATTTCTAAAATCATCTCATTTCTTCAGATCATGCCCACAGTGAGGGAGGACTCTGGCTTCTTCTCTTGCCATGCCATCAACTCTTTTGGTGAAGACAGGGGAATCATACAGCTCACAGTGCAAGGTATAACAGCAACCATTTCAACTGTTCAAAGAAGAAATACTGTAATGAACCTTTCAACCTCTACACCAATTGCAGATAATGACACATTTCTATTTTACCTAAAGTTCAGTAACACTGAAATAACACTGTTTGTTAACTTTGCGCCTCATAGAGCCCCCAGACCCCCCAGAGGTGGAGATCAGAGAAGTGAAGGACAGAACCATTGCACTGCGTTGGACTATGGGTTTTGATGGCAATAGCCCAATTACAGGCTTCGATATTGAGAGCAAGAACAAATCAGGTAAAAGAAAAGACACGTATCTAAAATCAGATGTTATGATCATAAAATTATTTTATAGCATTAGTTAAAATGTGTAAGCTTCTAGAGAATAATGTGTTTTGGTTGATGGATTATCTCTGCATTCACTTTGTCTCAGTGCTATAATGTAATATAGCTTGTCCTAATGCACTTAGCTAGATTTGACCTCTCCCCTGACTTCAGCAACCCCAATAAACCTCACCCTCTCCCCTCCACAGCCTCCTGGGATACCGCTCAGAAGACCAAAGATGTCTCACCTCAGCTCAACCAGGCCACCATCATCGACCTGCACCCTTCCTCTACCTACAACATCCGCATGTTCGCCAAGAACCTAATTGGCAAGAGTGAGGCCAGCAACGAGCTCACCATCACCACTGATGAAGCAGGTGAGAATGAACTGTTTTTTCTTTTCTCAACCCACCCATGAACATATACTATATAGTCTGCACAGAAGTTAATCATACACAAATGTTACAGACACTTGCTATTTACTCTTGTTTTCAAGTACACAAATAATATGCATTAAGAGTAACAAGGGTAAATGTAATTTGTTGCTATGACCCAAGAAGTCAGTGAAACAAAAACAGTGAGAGTGAAAGACAAGAGGCAGAAGGAGGTAAAGGGCCAACTGAGTGAATTCATTAACAGCCCGGTGACATCAGCACCATTGTCTCTGTTGCATTATTGAACACACGCTGACCCTGCACTAAAAGCAGAACTTTTCAATTAGCGGCCTCAGTAGTAAATGTCACACTACGGTCAATAGACTGAGGCTGGACCCCTTCTGCAAATTAGCCCCCCTGTCCCTTCATCTACCGTGTCTGCCACCCCGCACAGAGCATGTCTCCTCACCCTCAGCAGCCAGTTTAGTGGCGTTTTGCAGAACAGTATGGTTTGCAAAAGCCTTTTTAAGATGTTTAGGACAGTTGGATGTGTACAGTGTTATAATATGTACATGTTGGTGATATGATCTCAGCTCCTGATGGACCACCTCAAGACGTGCAGCTGGAAGCCCTCTCCTCTCAGAGCATTCGAGTCACTTGGCGAGTAAGTTAATCTAACCATGTGGGTTAAAGATGTATGTACTTTTCCATGAAGTGAGTATGTAGCTGGGTCCAGATAGATACAATCAGGGATGATAGAGCTGAGTTTTTGCTTGTGTCTAAAAGATTGCTGTTTCAAATTCACAAAGAAATTTAGTACTGTTTTCTTCTCTATGTCAACAAGTCTTGAACTAAACATTTAACCTGCTACTGCTTCAGTTGAGCTGCTCAGCAGCAAGCAGTAGAAGACTGAAGCTGTACTGGTCAGCTCCCAGGTGTGACTTTGTTTTATTTATTTATGAATGTAAAGCAGGATATTGCATAAAAACAGCCGGCATGCTCAGTTGGCAGTTCCTGAATAAATAAAGGAGTTAAAAGAACCATGTGTGTAGCTAAAGTGTATGTGGTCATTATCAGTCCTTCATGTCTGGTAGTTTAGGTGAGACAACAAGTTTATATTTTGATCATTTGCACGGACATTGTGGCCTTGTTTACACCATGAATCCATTCTTCCAGAGTTATTCAAGTTGTGTGTAGATCGAAGGGATACATACTTATTTCACACATGGCACCAGAATGCGTCTAAATATCACAGGATGACTTGTGATCACATTTTACTTCCTCTCTCATTCTTTTAACATGGGAAACTGTAGCTACTGCTTAACAGAAAAAGGGCACATTTTCTCTCATACGTGCAGCTAAAGGAGAGAATTGTGTTGGCTGCTGTATGTGGTGCCTCATTTTGGGTGCCAACTGTGGTACTTTCAGTGAGTTATTGGGAAAGAAAAACTTGTAGGAAGGATTATAATACTATTCATATACTGCACTACAAAAGTTATTCTTCCTTCAGCACAACTAGGGCAGTATTTGCACATGTGACAACATGCATTATTCCCCACACCTGTGTATTGATTGTATTTATCAGTATCAGATCTGAATACATCCTTATTTGCGTTTTGTTTGGTATGTAGAGCTCTGCATGTGTAATTGCATTATCTAAGATGTGTTTTTAGCCAGATGCTGCGCATGGGTGACAGACAAAAGAGGGTACCTGACCTGGATTTTGAAGATCTTGAGTAGACAAGACACTCAGGGAAAGACCACAAAAACATAAAAATGTTATTTTGTTGTTATTAAGTGTTATTGGTGTAATTTAAAGCACCTTTGTAATCCGAAGATATATTGGATACAGGCAGTGAGTAAAAAAAAAATGTACTTGCACTCAAGTGGAAAGGAGCAGGGACTTTCATCACCATTGTCTCAAATAACCTTCGTTGTTCCTCTGCCAGGCACCTAAGAAGCACCTCCAGAATGGAGCCATCAGAGGCTACCAGGTAGGCTACAGGGAGTACAGCTCTGGTGGAAACTACCAGTTCAGTGTGATCAGCGTGGAGACCACAGGAGACAATGCAGAAAGCCTGGTGCTGGACAACCTGAAGAAGTTCACCCAATATGGAGTTGTGGTACAAGCCAGCAACAGTGCTGGGACGGGGCCTTCTTCCACAGAGGTGGCTGCTACCACACTGGAGGATGGTAAGACAGGACAGAGATGAACCTGGAATATCAAACTTATATAATAAAAAAGACATTTGCTAAAAGTGAACAGTGAGATCACAAAAAAAGGGATTGCAAAAAAACCTAATATTATTCAAATATATTGGATGTGATGTTTAATTTTACCGCTGTGTCCTGACAGAAGTAATGCCAACACATCACATATGTGAATTTGCTTCTTCTCAAAGAGGCAGACAGCGCTGTTTAATTATGGAGAGATTTGTGAGGATATATCACTACCTAGTGGAGATCAGAGGGTGTTGCCACATGTTGTCAGTCCTAGAGTTTCTACTGCAAGTCCACTTTTTTCACCATCTATCTTCTGGCTCTTTCCCACTAGTGCCCAGTCGACCTCCAGAGAACGTCCAGGCCACTGCCACGTCTCCAGAGGTCATCTCTCTCTCCTGGCTGACCCCTCCCAAAGACGCTCTGAATGGCAACCTGCTGGGTTTTAGGGTCATCTACTGGGCCAACCTGCCTGATGGAGGTACACATTATATCTGTACACTATTAAAGACATGAATTGTTATGTACATAGTGTTGGAATCTGCACTTTGTAAAATATTGATGAAAAATTAAAAGCTGCTTGATTGTGTTTTTAGAGGAATTAAAGTGCTCTTGAGGTTTTTGGGCCACAAAGACCAGATAAAAGATCCACACACTGCACTAATAGCTCCCGGTAGATTCAATTTAACGGAGCAACAATTTGATCTAACAGAGATGTACAGAGATTTACATTAGTGGTGGATCCCTGTTTTCTTTATCTTGTTACTGCGGACACACATTCACACATGTATATACAGTCCTCCCACAATTACACACAATTCCACTGATCAAGTGGTGGGAAAACCACAAGTTCAACATGTTTGTAAAAGCTCAAGGATAAACACAGTGTGTTTTGGTGAGTAATTTAATGTAAACATTACTTTTGTTTGTTTACAAGAAAACTCCACTCAGACTGGACCAATGAGAGCAGTGTTATAAAAATAAAATTGCCTTATACTCCATGCATATGGAAAGGGCCAAAATACATTTAAAAATAAAACAAAGATTTGATCCAATGTAATAAACACATAAGTCACATAAATTATCTAAAAAGGAAACAGCCAATCATTGAAACTTCTGCATAGAAAAAGAAATATTAGATCAAAAAGAAAAAAAAATATAAAACATTACTGATAATATAATTCTTTCCCAAAATGGTTGAATGGTTTTCTGATCTGCAATTCAGTCATGATGTTAATACTAATAGATGTATAAAAGCATTGTAGGTTCCCACACATGTGACTTACCTTGATATGATATAATCAAAGTATTTGTTAGTTTCTATTTAGTGTCTAAGGTCCAGTCTTGATTTGAGTGAGTATTTATTTATTTATTCAGTAATCTGCGTGTAAAAAGCTATGAGCTAAAAATATGCAATGCTGTGTTTCTATAATAAATACATAATAAGGATTGTTATTGATCCTAATGAGTAAGCAAAAGCTAATAGTTACCCAGGTGTATTCTGGGTATCTGAGTAACCTCCCACTCTGCATGGTCCTGTGGAAGTGAGACAGCATGCCATGCCACTGTCACATGCCGGGTTTGTGTCAGAGGGATTGGTTGTGACAGCATGATTACCTTTGACCCCTGCACTGTCACATCATGTTGGCCTGCCTATAGAACATGACCGCTCAGGACATGACAGCCAGGACTAGTTTGCATGGTAACAGTCTGTAGCTCTATGGGCCAATACTCAAAGTAACATTTAAATCTTATATATGGTCAACAGCCCAAACTTAACATGTATGATTTGCAATTAAACTGTTGACAATTCTATATCCCCAGACAAGAGATCAGACATCAGTATAAGAGAATGTAATGTTGTTGACCAGCAGAGGGAGATATAAGCCCTTTCTAACAAATAATATTGCAGATTACCAGAATACCAGTGTTGTTGTTGGAAAAAACACTACCAGTTCAAGGCTCTATTAATATTACACTAAATCATGTCATGCTTGCAGGAAGCTGTCTGAGAATGGCACATATGTATGTGTAGGTTATAATGTATAGTGTATATAGTGTTATATAAATGTGACTTAAAACCATAAGATACTGCATTTGTTTTGTCTCATATCAATGTAATGCACAAGCAAATGTTTGGCATTTTTGCTTGGAAAATCTGAAACTCAAACAATTTTGTCAAAGAACCAAATACCAAATATAATATCTTTTGCTTAACTAATCAATTGAAGCTACTGGAATTTTGATTTAGAATTGCATTTCTTCCATATCTAGTTAAAGAAAACATCAAATCACCAGTGATTTTTAGGATTTCACCTTTAATAGTCCTGCACTGTTCAATACCTCACAGAAGTGGAGAAGTCACCTGCTGTCAACTCTAATTAGACTAATTACTGTCAATCACACATCGCAGTGTTCCCTATTTGGATTTGTTTTTCTTTATGATGAAACAGAGCCAAGTGGGCTTAGAACCCCACATCTGAACCAGGAAATAAAGATATTAAAATAAAGGTAAAACAAACAACAGAGAAGTAATTTACAGCAGTTGGTGACATTTGTATCATATACAAAGACACTAGGCAAAGACACATACACAATCAAGCATAAAATGCATTTACTGTACAGTAAAACTTCTGCAGTCCTGCAAGTGCAATGGGTATTCCAGGCATTTTAATTGCTCATTAGAAGCCAGAGAAGAAGAAATGCAGCTGGTCTCATAGGTCTCTGGGGAAAAGTGAAAAGAGAGAGAGGAGGAAGAAAACATTGTTAAGAAGGGATATTGACAGAGAGTAATGACATCAATAATTCAAACCCTAACAGCTGAGGGTAGCAGGTTGCCAGTCAAGACCTGCCACCACAGCAGACCTTGGGCGCATCGTTGTTTAAAGTTTGTGATTGAATATGACATTATATCCAAGGCTGTGCTATGACACCCTTGGGCATGACATCTACTTTTATGTATGTGATCTGCTGTATAATATATTAGTCACATGTTTGGACAAGTGGCAGCTCCTGGATTATTTACAATAAGAGACTTGCATAAGGCCTTTGACCTGAGGTGTCCTCACTAAATCTGATTTTATTCTCCCACTCCCTCCTCTCTTGCGTTTTTTCCCATCAGAGCTCGGAGAGATCAGGAACGTGACAACCTCTAAGCCCTCTCTGGAACTGGATGGACTGGAGAAGTACACCAACTACAGCATCCAGGTGTTGGCCTTCACCAGAGCTGGAGACGGCGTTCGCAGTGAACAGATTTACACCCGCACCAAGGAAGACGGTAGGAATATTAAGTCATCTCTCCAAATAAAAGGCGTAGGGGCAGCTGCCACATTGAGCTTGCAAGGCCATCTTGTGTCTCACTCAGGCTGTTTTACAGATATGCTCATACTTAGTGTAAGTTTGACTCACTGCTGTCTCACTGCTGTAGGGCACCAAAGAATTACAATATGTCTGATCTTTACATTAAATGGAGAAATGTCATTGTCATTTTGAGAATATTTTGCAGCAGCGAATGAAACCCTGTGGTAAAAATGAGGGGAAGAGGAGGAAGGGTCTTAAATATGCTTATTAAGTGGAGAGCTGTAACTCTTGCATGTAGCAGAAAGTCCTGTAGAATACGACATTTGGCCATCTTTTATCTTGCTTTATAATCAGTGAAAAAAGCACCATAAAAACCTTCTGAGTAATAATATTAGCTTAATGTGGGAAATATATCAACTAGATCATCTTCATCTTCTCCTTTTAGTTCCTGGTCCTCCGGCAGGTGTGAAGGCAGCTGCTGCGTCAAACTCTGTGGTGTTTGTGTCCTGGCTTCCTCCTCTCAAAGTGAACGGCATCATCAGGAAATACACCGTTTTCTGCTCCAACCCACACCCCACGGTAACACATTATAGAATATGAAATTACACATTGTTCATAAGTAATGTCCTCTTTTAAATCTTTGAACAATTTAGCATTTTGAATTGGGTGAATTACTTAAAGGATAAGGCGGGCGTTATTCTGTATTTTTCTTATTGTCAACAAATCCCATGAAACGACCAAAACTTACAATGTGTTTCTCTGTCTCTCAATACTGTCTGACCTCCCTACTCTGTCTGTGGTACTCATCTCTGAGGCTATTCATTCCTAAAGTAAAATTAAGTAACATTTTCTAAAAGCAACTTAAAGCAGCTATAATCAATATTTTCATATTGGATGCAAAGGCTCTGTGTAATGTAAGGGGGTCACTCAGAGTAATTAACCTACAGACAGTAATCACAGACTCTGTAGTCTACAGAGCTTTGTAGCATTTTTTAGCTGTTTTGATTTTCTAGCCCACAGTGCACTACCTGCCAACCACCAAACAGCAGACACTAACAAAGAGTCATTGTTGGGTGTGTTCAGAGGTGCAACACACCTGGAAGTTTTTATGGGATTTGATGGCAATAAAAGAAACGTAGAATATCATCAGACTCATCCTTTGACATTAAGTCAGTGTTTAATGTTGCTGGAAAATATGAATGATGTTTGATCTGTAGCAGCTGTAGTTATGATTGTCCTGAATGTCTTCCTTCACCCAGGTCAGCAGCGAGTTTGAGGCGGCCCCAGATGTTTTCTTCTATCGCATCCCCAACCTGAGCAGGAACCGTCAGTACAGTATCTGGGTGGTGGCAGTCACTGCTGCAGGCCGTGGAAACGGCAGTGAAATCATCACTGTCAAACCCATGGCTGAGGGTAGGTACAGGGGGGAGTTACAGTTTGATAGTTAGTGCAAAATAAAGCTGAAATAGTAGTACATAGGTATACCGTGTTCCACATTTAATCTCCAAGCAGATTACCTGATTTACTGGTAAATCAAACAATGAGAAGTAAAGCTTTATGTCAACCTCTAAAATAGGTCAACCGTGGTCTTTGTGTGTGACCAGACTATAATATCCAAGATAGGATGCATCATTGTGGGACTCAAAAAAGGTCAAATTGTTTATATAATAGCATTTTTAAATTAGTATACTGTAGGTTAAAAATCGAACAGGATCCCTTGTTAGGGATTAACATTCTTCACCCACTACAACTCGCACCATGTGAAAAAGCTAATACCTAGCATCCTAGCAGGGGAGCGTCTGTTGAATGGAAATAACCCTGTGTTTGACCCTGTCAACACTCTACATGCTTGGTGAGAGCTGATAAGCTGATTGCATATGCTGATAGACCCCATTGTGTCTGGAGTCAGGACCCACAGCTCCTATTAGGACGTTTGCATCCTGTCTGAGATCCAGGTGATGGATGTCCTCTCTTCCCTACTCCATCCACTGCTCAGATGGAGAGAGAAACACCATAAACTGTGAACCCTAAGCCTGAAGTCCTGACTCAGTGAGCTAAAGGGTTAGAGAGAGTAAATGAAAGAACAACAAATGTGAAAAAGTCTTTCTGAAATCATTTAGAAAACAACAACTCATCTAGTTGTGACTGCATCTCCTCTGTGGGCTGATGAAGCACGTTTGTATTTTTGCAGCTCCGTCTCGGATCCTAACCTTCAACCGGACAGTAACGACCCCCTGGATGAGGGACATTGTGCTGCCTTGTAAAGCAGTGGGTGATCCATCACCAACCATCAAGTGGTTGAAGGAGATGTGAGTACAGTACAAATATAAAACATACAGTAGGTGTTGCAATCAGTATGTGTATACAGTCGCCAACAGTAGCTGTGTGACACTGAAAAGGTAACGCTAATTCTTACAATTATGTTTCAGCAATGGAACCCCAGCACCTGTTGTAATTGACAGCCGGCGCAGCGTCCACGGTAATGGCAGCCTTGTTATCCGCACAGTGAAAGCAGAGGATTCTGGGAACTACACTTGTGTGGCCAGTAACAGCTTTGGGTCGGACAAGATCGTCCTCAATCTGCAGGTTCAAGGTAAGAAATACAACGTGGAAAAAAAAACATTTCTGTACCAACCTTCTACACTAGTGCCCATCAGAATGTATAGCACCTACACACGGGATGTTTGGAGCATGCTGCACCTGTGGATGGGAGTCAATGCATTTATATACTCTCTTTGTAATAAATGATTTGTGTGCTTTGTGTGTTTTCTTTCCTTTAGTTCCACCTGACCAGCCTCGCCTCACAGTGACCAAGACAACCACCACCTCTATAACCCTCTCCTGGATCCCCGGGGACAACGGAGGCAGCTCCATAAGAGGTCAGATAACACAACCATGTCTTTCTTGACTTTTTTCTGCTTTCCTTCTCAAAAATATCAGAAGGGTTTTTTATTCACACTAATTTCCGAATGTGTTCTTTTCCAGGCTACATTCTGCAGTACTCGGAGGATAACAGCGAGCAGTGGGGTAACTTTGCCATCAGTCCAAGTGAGCGCTCCTATCGGCTGGAGAACCTCAAGTGTGGCACCTGGTACAAGTTTACACTCACAGCCCAGAATGCAGTGGGGCCAGGACGCATTAGTGAGATAATTGAAGCAAAGACCCATGGGAAAGGTATAAACAAAGAAGTTTTCTTTTGAGATGCACATAATATTTTAACTGATCATTTAGATTTTGAGAGATGTTTTAACTTAAAGTCACTGCACCATCAAAATATTTTATTATCTTTATCAGTGAAGGATACATATGTCTAATTAAAGCAAACTTCAAAGCCACTTTCCAGCTTAATTTGTTGCCATTGATTCATTTTTATTTTTTTCTCAGTAAGCATATAGTCAGGTGATTAAAACTGCATAGTTGTAATTGCTTAATCAATAGAAAAACACCTGTTATCATAATTACTTATTATATAACAAAGTAATTTCTTTACGCATGTATTGCGGGGGCAGCTGTGGCTCAGAGGACGAGCAGGTCGTCCACTAATCGCAAGGTCGTTGCTTCGAACCCCGTCTCCTCCCGCCACATGTCGAAGTATCCTTGGAAGCAAGATACTGAACCCCAAATTGCTCCTGTAGTGTAAAAGCGCTTTGAGTGGTCGGAAAGACTAGAAAGGCTATACAAGTTACAGGTCCATTTACCATGTACCATTGCCTTTTCCATTCCTAATAATGTAATTGATTAGACAATTAGTCGTTAAAGCCATTTTTAACATTCACAGGCTACAGGCCAGTTTTGATTCCAAATGTGAGGGTTTGCAATAATTACAAAATTACAAAAATAATCACAATAATAAAAGGGATTCTGGATTGTTGAAATTAAAAAACTACCAAGATTATTTTCTAACATTTTAGCCCTTTAAAAAAAATAAAATAATCAAAAATAGTCATCACATTAATTAATAATAAAAATTGTTTGTTGGATCTTTACATTTTTCTTGTTACTTGTAATTGTTAAAAGTTAGAGCATTTCCAATCAGCTTAGAGCACATCTGCCGTAGTTTTCAGGTTTTTTCAGGCTTTCTTTCCCCTCCCTGTACAGAACCTCAGTACTCCAAAGAACAGGAGCTCTTCACTAGCATCAACGCCACTCGGGTCAAGCTAAACCTGAATGGCTGGAATAACGGCGGATGCCCCATCACCTCCTTCACTTTGGAGTACCGGCCCGTAGACTCTCCCACGTGGACCACGGCACAGCGCACCTCCCTCACCAAAAGCTACATCCTGTACGACCTGCAGGAGGCCACCTGGTACGAGCTGCAGATGAAAGTCTACAACAGCGCCGGCTACGCTGAGAAGAGAGTCAAGTTTGCAACACTCAGCTATGATGGCAGTGAGTTAAAACAATAGCGGGGAATAGTACTGTTTCCCACTCTTTTCTCTCAAGTCACTGAAATATCTGTCATGGCCTGCTGAAACTGGCAGGGAAGTGTACCTGTATGATTCACCGGCTGCTCCAGATGTAGTATAATGTGAACACTGACACTCTGACTGTTAAATAAGTAGAGAATCTGTGATCAAAGACCTAAGTTTCCAGTAACTGTAGCATACTGAGTCTGGCTCACTGCAGTGGTTTGAAGCAAGAGGAATAAATCACTTTTTTTCTGTTGATGGCAGAGCTCGAGGCTGGAGGTGATTGAGGCTCTCTTGATGAATTGGGCAATAAAAAACACATTTTATGCTGACTCTGGTGGCTGTAGCTGGTTTGGTGTGTTGCTGCCTGACACCTTCATCACAAGCCTACTGAATGCCACCACACAAGTGTAATAATTTCATGATCCCCTTTGAGATAAAGGCTCACATACATCTGGGGAGCTCTGTGGCATTCTGCTATGATCAGTCCTGAAGACCACTTCCACAACTCCTTCACTTCCTCCTTCACCAACATCCTGCAGCTGTTGAACAGAAAAATCAGACTGAGCATTTAGATGTGAAGGATAAGTTCACTGGTATTTAAGTACAGTTCTGCAGAATATTAAACCTGATATTACCACCAATAATGTAAAAGGTCAAGTTCTGATATTAACAGAGTGCAGCAGCTTGTGGCGAAACACTGTATGTGATTGGTTTGGAAGAAAAATGTTAAAGTCTGAGGCTTTGAGCTGCTGGTGGTCTTGATAAACCTTTACACAGTGTGATAACTGTCAATCAGTAGGTATCGTTCAACGACACAAATCCAGTGTTTTTGTTGTTGGCTTTCCTACAACACTGACAATTGTTCTCTTGTATGCAAATCATGTCTTAAAGCCCATCTGTCATAACGCATATCACATGACTTCTGCACAGGTACAATCGCACCTTTGGTGAAGGCACCCAATGTCAGTGAGGAAAACTCTGGCGGTGGTGAAGGTTTGAAGATGATGGTGACCATTTCCTGCGTGTTGGTGGGAATCGTGGTAATCTTCATTGGGTTGCTGGTACTTAGGAGGAGAAGGAGGGAGCAGAGGCTCAAGAGGCTCCGAGGTGAGATAAGAGAGGTCATTGAACATGACAGATTTTGGCCTCTATTGTCTTCCACAGCAAGTAAAATTTTCTCTTTTTGTTTTCCAGATGCAAAAAGTTTGGCTGAGATGCTCATGAGGTAAGAATGTTTAACAGCTTCACTGTTTAGCCATTATCAAGACAGGTTTATCAGTATGAAGACACTACAGCTTTTTGAGGAGCATTCATTACAACAAATCTTTGATAATAAAGTTCTCTTTTTTTTGTGCTCTTCAGTAAAAACACACGTCCAGCAGAGCCAATTAACAAACAGCAACAGACGCTCCGCATGCACATTGACATCCCCAGAGCCCAGCTCCTGATCGAGGAGAGAGACACCATGGAGACTGTTGGTAAGTGTGTACTGCTGAAATATAGGCAGCTGTGCTCATTTGTTTTTTGCTTACAACAAATGAACCTGGTAATTGAAGTGCTAAGCTTGTTTTTGTTGCTGTCCCACAGACGACAGGTCCACTGTGTTACTGACTGATAACGACTTTGGGGAGACTCAGAAACAGAAGTCTTCCACAGTCACCCACACAGTCCACTACCAGTCCCTTTCCCAGGCCACCGGTCCTTTGGTAGATGTGTCTGATGCCAGACCAGGAACCAGTAAGTCCAGTACGGACGCTTTTTTTAACTTCATAACTCATAAAATGAACATTTGGTTTTGTTTGTGCGTCCTGTTTTCTCTGCAATGTTTTTTTTTTCAAGTAGTTTTTCCTTTTGTTCATATGTATTTTCCCTCCACTGATGTGCTTTTTGTTTGAACTAAAGCGAAGCCTGCGAGCTAGGTCAGGCAACTCCAGTCACACCACACTCACATGGCATACTCTTCACACTGCAGCACACTCTTGTGATCTGGTCCTTGAAGGTGCCCTGTGGAGTTTTCTTGCAAACAAACAAAGTTGCAGTATGTTTACATTCTGTCTTGCTCATCAAGGCACAGTGTGTGTATCCTTGAGCTCTAACAAACACATTGCCTGCATTTCCTTCCTCAGAAAGCATTTGCAAAGCAGAGTATTTTAAATGCTGCATTGTTTACTAGCTTACAGTCTTCTTCCTTTGCTGGCACATTACTGCTTATCTTGGTGCAGTGCATATATCAGTTTGTTTGTCCATTGAGCTACTAGAGGTCTGAAACTCCACTTGGAACCTTTAAGCATTCAGTGCTCGGCTCACTCTTTCGCTCCACACTGCTCATCTGAACAGCTCTGCTGACACCTGCTGCTGCTGCTGTTTATGTAAAAGTTATATTAGATGCTGGGAAATGTTACTATTAACGCTGTCATGACCATTTCATGAAGTTTAGTCATGTCCTTTATCTGACCTCCATAAAAACCCTGCCTTTTCCTCCTCATCCTCAGACCCTACAGCCCGCCGCACAGCCAAAGCCGGCCCAGCTGCTCGCAACCGCTACGCCAGCCAGTGGACCCTAAACCGCCCGCACCCCCCTGTCTCCTCCCACACTCTCAGCACTGACTGGAGGCTGCCCACACCAAGAGTCGCAGGCTCTGTTGACAAGGAAAGTGACAGCTACAGCGTCAGCCCATCTCAGGACACAGGTAAGCACCACATCTGGATACAGCTGTTTCCTAACTATAACAGTATAACATTACCCGTCATCTCTAACAACAAATCAGTAAGACAACATCTCAACAATTCTGCCACTAACTCTTGACACTAATTGCTCCACTAACCCCGGCCCGTGTCCAGACCGAGCGCGGAGCAGTATGGTGTCAACAGAGAGCGCTTCCTCCACCTACGAGGAGCTTGCCAGGGCCTACGAGCACGCCAAGATGGAAGAGCAGCTGCGCCACGCTAAATTCACCATCACCGAATGCTTCATCTCTGACACTTCTTCAGAGCAGATGACGGCAGGCACTAATGACTACACTGACAGCCTGACCTCCAGCACACCGTCCGAATCAGGCATCTGCCGCTTCACTGCTTCCCCGCCCAAGCCTCAGGACGTCAGCCGGGTCATGAACATGGCCGTGCCCAAGGCCCACAGACCGGGTGAGGCCACAGATCTGTTTCGGCCTGAACCCTGACGGCATGCTCTCCTTTTATTACAACTGGCCTCATTATGACGCTGACGACACTAATACCTAAACTTCAACTTCTTGTTTAATATTGATATCTAACCATTAACTAATGCCAACAGTTAATCTAGATGAACTGTTGCAAAATGTATTTAAGTTGACTGTCTCAGTTAAGTTAAAGTCTAGGGAACTATTAAATCTGAGTTACATAAAATAGAACTTTCTAAGATATTGATCAATTAATATTTCACACTGCTGACTAAATAATCATGAGAACTCAGTAAGATTCTTGCATATCTAAGGTAGGAAACTGTGTCTGCTGTGTTGAAAACCAACATTATTTATCACGTAGTCACAAGCTACTTTGCAAATAAATCTACTTAAATCCAGAAGACAATAAGCAAATGCGGTTCTAGTCTAATAGTTTTATACTATTGTCAGTGTAATGAAGCCAACAGCGCCAGAGCAAGGACACAGGGAGACAGCCTGCATGTCTGTGTGATAATACTGAATAAACTCTATTGATTTATTGCTTTGATAAGCTGACAAAGCTGTATTTTCATCCCATATAAAGGTGAGTAAAAAGATGAACTCTTTTGAGGACAGAGGTTTCTAAAACCAGTGGACTCAACTGCAGGTGGAATGTTGCTCACTGAACTTGATATTTATAATAACTAGAATAATAAAATAAGTTGGAGAGTTCAGGTGATGTTGAGAATGGATGCCTGCATGTGTTTTCTCTTATACCTAACGCTGATGTGCGTCTGTTGTCCTGCAGGGGGCGAGTTGGTTCACCTTCCTCCGTACCTGCGCATGGACTTCCTGTTAAACCGAGGCATGTCCTGCTCGGGCTCATCCAGGGGGACAGCTAGTGGGGAGAGAGCGGCCATGGGCCAGGCCTGTCTGGAGCCCCAGAAGAGTCGCTCACTAAAGCGGCCCTCTCGCATGGCGCCCCCGACGCCCACAGAGGCCCCTCAGGCCAGCAGGGACCCAGTGGCCCAGTGGCAACCTGGCTCTGCAGCCACACTCCCACACAGAGAGGGCTCAGAGCTGGCCCAGGCCGCCAAGCTCAGCACCTCCCAGGAGTCCCTGCTGGACTCGCGAGGACATCTCAAACAGAGCAGCAACCCCTACGCAAAGTCCTACACGCTGGTATAACAGCGGGGGCACCTAGGGCGGGACTAGAACTCACTCTAACACTGGACTTAACACTCAAGTGCAGTAAACTGACTTTCACCACGCAGTTCTGTATATATGTCCCCCCCTCCAAGGGCAGGGTCACTTTTACTAATCTCCTTTTATTTATTTTAGAGCTTTCTTTTATCTCTTGTTTGTATTTTTTTTTTCTTTGTTTCACTTGAGAAAAAATTCACTCATCGGAAACCACTCCAGCCGGAGCTTTGCCAAACTAATTGAGTAATGAGGGAGCATTATTTATTCTTGATTATTGTTAATTCTTTATAATTAATCAGTGATTATTAATTGTTAGTTGTCAGCTATTAATGATCATTAATTATTGATTACCAAATGATCTATTATCACCATTACTACAATGTTTTCATAAGAACCCGGACATCTTTTTTGTTTTTCTGGAGTGGAAGATGACCATTTGGAGTCATTTTTTTCCTATGGAATATCCTTCTGAAACACTGAATGAAACTTGGGAGAAATCTTGGAATGAAAGCAATTGACACCAGTCCAAACTTTTCAGCTGCTCTCAAATTGTTACTTTTTTTGAAGAAAAAAAAAATCTATTTCCTATGGATGCATGGGGACTGACCAATTAAAAGACAATGAGGATTACGATCGTGGCTGGACAGCCCAGTCGAGCATTTTGTCACACTATGAAATGATCCAATGTGAAGATTTATTATTCTTATTACTATAAATATATATATAAAAAGAGAAATCACTTTTATTTGTGGATATTACAGGGAAGAATTGATTTGGTTAATAAAGTCCTTAGTCATGTTTGCACATATCTCGTTTTAATTAGGAAATGGAGTCTCTGTTGATCTTTCTCTGTGTCCCATTCTCTGATGGTGCAATATGAAAAAAGATATGAAAAGTATATGAAAACTATTGCTCTATACTGTACTGTAATGATGAAAAATAACTATGTTGTGAGTATACTTACAGGGCCGGACACTCTCCAGCTATGTATTCAGGTGTAGTTTACCACTGCTTGTTTGCCAGGGTGGTAAATGATGTTAGCTAGAATAGGGAGGGTTTAGAGAACTAATGGTTTGCACTTCACAACACCCCGACTCAAGTGTCTCCAGATAGATCCCCCTACTCTCAGTGCACTAGGTAGAGTCTTCAGGGCTCTCACTCTCCTCAGTAGATTTACTGTTGCTGCACTGCAGCGATGCTCCTCTACAGGGAAAAAAAAACGTGAGACAATCCAGCAGAATCCCCCCTTCAAACCAAACCTATAATGTCTATGGGAAATATCTAAAAAAAAAAATGTGGATATACGTAAGAAGCTGTTTTTTGTTCCTGTCTACCCTGGCCCATTTCTGTTCTTTCTGTTTCTTTGAGTTAGCCTGAAGGGAGAAGAGTTTGATCCAAAATGCTGTGAGGTCATTATGTCAGTTTCTATGATTAGTTTCTATGATTACCTGTCTTCATTATGATTATACATTTTAACAAAAAAAAATGTCACTTTTTATTTTTAACATGAGTGTTCACCGTGGTGGCACTGGAATAAAGAGAAACTAACACAAAGTTCAAATTTGATTAATAAAATGGCTGTTCCCCAAAGTGTCCTCCACGGGTTTGACATGAGTGACTGATGGTGGTGTGGAGAAGAAGCAGATGCATGGAGGCTCCACTCTCCGGCTGTTTGGGATGCTAATTTGAGCAGGAGACCCTGAATACCGCCTTATTTTCATCATGACAGCAGTAAGACTTCCTGTCCGTAATGTCTCAGCAATGAGGTTTAAATGTTGGCCGGTCAGATCATCTTCTGTGTGATTCTGTAGGGCCCGTGCCTGCAGGTGGCAGTGTTGTAAAGAGTTATGTTGCTCTCAGATCCATCCTCTTCCAGGAACTTTCATCCCAAATCACTTAAACCTTTCAGGAACACTTCATGGAAATGCAGTTTATATTTCTGAGCCATTTTGTTGTTTGGAAGTGTGTATTTTTTCACCTACTTCCAAGGTTCATGGAGAAAGGGAAAACAGGTCATTAAGAATATATATATATATATTTATAAAGAACAGCTTTAACCCATAAGAACCCATGGTGACACGTGTGTCACACACACTTTAAATGTCCTTGAATTTTCCATATACAGCTTTATGC
>NW_023339763.1:21788597-21798700 GCF_004916995.1 Morone saxatilis | reverse complement strand
TAAAATATGTCAGTAAATACCCAATTTCTCAGAGAAAAGTTAGTAACAAGTGGCTAAATGAGACTACATAGGTTGTTGGGGACATTAAATGTCATCATGACAAACACATAAGAACCCATGGTGACAAGTGTGTCACACACACTTTGAATGTCCTTGAATCTTCCATATACAGCTTTATGCTTGACCTTAACTCATTAAGTCCCTAAGTGACATCTACAAAACATCCTGGTGTGGTGGTCATATGACAGTCATGTGACTGTGACAGGAAAGTGTCCCCTCCAAAATGTGGGTGTGACTGAAATGACAGAAAGGAAGGAAATGAAGGAAATGGCTAAATTCTAAAGACTTGTTTTTTGTTACTAAGGTAAGTTTAAACCCATTTAACAATTCTAATATCTTAATAGTATGTCCTGTATTGCATTTAATCTGTTCTGACCATATTTCCTGAACAAAACAATATAAAACGAGTTACGAAAGTGTTGCTGTGACGTATACGTCACAGCGGGCTTTTAACCTTCAAGTCGTCATGGAATATGACGAGACGATATGATGTGACGTTTGTGTACAATAACAAAAAAGGTAATAAGCCCCTCAATTAATTTCACTGTTTCAATTATTTCGAATTAATATATGCCCTGTTGTTCAATTTAAAGTATATTTTAAGAAATACAAACAAAAAATAATGTCAAATTATTAAGGTATTAATTGAGTATTTATTTACCAAAAAAGCCCATTGTGACTTATATGTCACATCGCAGATCTTTGACATTCAAAAATAAACAATCAGAAATGTGTTCTATGAGTTCCACTTGGTCTGTGGCAAATCCCCCATAATGCACCTTCAAGGAGAAATGGCTCTGGGTTCTTATCAGCAACAGGCCTCAGCTTGTGGCCTTCATCTGGATCACTGATTATTTCTCCAGCCCTCTTAACCCAGAAGAAGCAGCTGAGGGAAACAATGACTAACACTGCAAGTGTAAACATTTCACCTCTAACAAGCGGCAAACGGTAGAAAGTACCCAGATCACAGGAAATTATTCTTTTAAGAGATTGATTACATTTTTGTGCCAGAAGTAACATGGGAAGAATTCAACTGCAGAAGAACCACCAACAATGCCTCAAAAAACTAGAATGCAGTGCAACTGGAGATGTTGTATTGATATGGGGTGTAGCCATAAACTGAATCTGTGTCCCGAATCCATACTACACACTAATCCTAAGCAGTCTGCAGTATGCAGTGTAGTGCATTGTAAATCTAATTACATGGTGCAAATATCGCATCATTTCCTGTTATAAAAGTATGTTGATTTCTTGCACACTAACTGCAAAAACAGTATACTGTAAAGATTAGTGTATAGTATGTACAAGTCAGTATGCCTGTATAAACGTGATGTCTACAGGACAGGGTTGAATTGCTTTGTATTATGGAACTGAGATACAGCTATAGACATGCTCCAGGGTTACCTGCTTGTTGGTAAGCTGACATCATAAATCCACAAACCCATGACCCCTCTAACTGACAGCACTTGGTCACTGCCATGTATAGCTTATCTGTCAAAAGGCATTCTGGTAAATGCCGGCAATAACAGGCTGGATGAAGTTACAACCATGAATTCAAATTTAGACTGCTGAACATTGTAGGTTGATTAAAGGTCCAAAAGTATAGAGCCTTGTGCTTTTACAGCCACCGTATTTTCTCTGAGAGGTATTCAGTTGGCTGCAATCTGCAACTTCATCGTTAGATGCCACTGAATCCTACACACTGGTCCTTTAAATCAGTTTAATTGAGTCTGAGGGGAAATCTCTAATAAAGTCTGTGAAAATGTAAAATGTCACGACTTCTAGAAATGACAGCATTAGCCTATAAATAACCATTTTAAATCTTATCATAGGTGTAAACTTGTACAGTTCATCATTTTGAGTGTTCTTGCCTAAACTGGTTTAGTAATTGAAGACCTTCCAACCTGCCATTCTGAAGCTTCTGCATGAGCCTCACATGTCTTGCCTGCTAAATTGCTTCCATGGTCTCACATCACAAGAGGGGGGTTGCAGCAGGAGGGCATATTACTCAGCATGAGAACTATATCTGCCACCACCTCTGAAGTCCACAACAAATTAAGCGTGGTAAGAGAGATTTACTTGCCGCCACACTCTGTGGTTAATAACTGCTGTCATCAATAAGGTTCAGGAGACCTGAATTCTTCCCTCTGATCAGCCTGAGAAATATGAAGCTGTCGCTGGCAGCGCTGGGGAAAACCATTCCAAACATGTTAAGTGATAAAGAACTGGAGCAATGAGCATTGTACCTTCCTGAACAGTTTGCAGCTGACAGCCGGCATTGTTTGTTTCATTCGTTGAATGTTTTTTTGCGTGTTTTTTCTCCTTAAAATCAAGTTATTGCACCTGGACAGAAAAACTCCATTGACTTCTTATAGATTTTATCAAAGAAAATCTCCACAATGAGGTACATCATTATCTGTTCAACAAATTCAGTCTAGGTATTATTATTATTATTAAAGCACACTCATTTGTCAGTCCACAGACTTTATCAAATGTTACTGAATATGTATTCATTAACTGATGTATAGTTTTAGAGAAATACCTGCACACTGCAGTCTCATTTCCATTTTATTATTCTGTATTTCTTCTTGTGAGCATTTTTATCTGAATATGGTCTGTGTTTATAAACAGTTGATGATGAAACAGGATATGTCATCACTTCCTGTTGAGAGAAAAGTAAATGTGAAGTAAATTGTCTAATAGAACAAAAGTGCAAGGGACAAGAAAACACTGAATTTGTCAAAAAAAGAAGCCTATTACGATTGTTAAAAATGATTTAAAAAAACAGCAACAGGAAATAATCTGCTCATTCATCCAGATCAGATGTTTTACACAAACCTCCTGCAGTTAATGCATTCTTTATTGTGGTTCAATGTATAGTTTTTCACTTGAAAATCTGAGACTTGAAAGGTGGTGGCTAAAGGGTCACATAGTCACAAGCTACTTTGCATAGAAATCTACCTAGATCCAGAAGACAAAAAGCCAACGTGTTGTTGTAAAAAGGATTGTATGAATTTGTAAAGAAGATTCACAAGTTGTCTCTCTGAATGACAGCATTACAAAATATCATAGTAGCCTAAACTGAACTACACATGTACGGGGCTATACCCGTATAAGGACTTCCTGCAGGCATTTTAATGCAGAAATGTTTCTCAGATCAATCAGGATGAGTTAATGTGCAATATATATGCAGTCTGCTGTAAAAGGGCATGGAAAACCATCAGTACATCAGGGTCTTGTAACTGTGCTGACTAGAGTATGTGGCAATCTAGTGCAGCAGTGAGTGAGTTTGTTGCAAGGTCAAGGTCATATCAGTTGAATGATCCAAATTATTATTCAGCATTTTGTTTGACATTGTGTTTATGTTTTTAAAAAGGTTGTAACAGATCCTAATATAGTGAATCCAATTTACTGCACATGCTGCACACACTCTGGTAGTCATTCCCAACCTTTTTCCTAAAGGGACCCCCTTGTTATCATTGAGTAAACTGACAACCCCTGAATAAGTGACATATTTTATGAATTTTTCATATTATATTAAAAACTGTACAATGAACCCAAACAGTGAACTCAGTAACTGCAGGATGTTTGTGTAAAACAAGTGATTTAGACGAATATTGAGCAGATTATTTCCTGTTTAGAGACCTTTCTATACAATTCTCTGTCTGTATGATTGTTAACAATCATACAGACTTAATAGGCTTATTTTTTGACAAATTCATTGTTTTCTTGTCCCTGACGCTTGGCAATTGTTTTATTAGATAATTTACTTTACATTTACTTTTCTGTATATTTTAATGTTTTCTTACAGCCTTGAAAATCGAGAAGGCCTTGTGACCCAACCATTAATCTTTTGGAACCCCCAGGTTGGGAACCACTTGTATACAGTACAGTGCAGCTGCTTACCAGAACAATTTGGAATGATACACAGTAAATCAACACTTCTTTCCAACGTCTTTATTTCTCTGTATGAATGTGTGTGTGTGTGTGTGTGTGAGTGTGAGTGTGCAGGCTTGCATGCATAATTGCGTGTGCTTGTACAGTATATATGTGTGAGCCAACTCAACAATGCCATTTAAATCACATTAAGGAAAGAAACACAAATCAAAAGCACAACATCTACAGTCAAAGACACACAGCTCAGAGAGGTTCATCTCAGCGGATGCAAAGACATGATGGAGGGGAGACCTCCGACTTCGAAATACAAATTAGACATTGATTTGATTTTAAAAGCAACAGTCGTACGGCATGAAAGCGGCAGCTGTATGGGATCATTTTACGCAGCCAGAGGGAAATGCCATTACCAGACCTCCAGCAGAGCTGAAACATCTTTTGATTATGACGCCTTGCAAAGACTATCAATGAAATCATGACCCAGGTTTAAGTGTCAATCACAGCAATGCATGTGGCTTTATATTCCCCCTGAATTAAAGATAATCGTTGTTTGACAATTTATGAGACTTATTTTAGTTTTCTGTTAACATGGGTATATTACAGTGTGACATAAAAAAAACTACTCAAACTTTAAGCTCTACTGCAGCTACACTGTGTCATTGAAGTAAAAAACAGAAATAGCAAAATTACAGAAAATATTTAAATACATACACCCATAATTTGATCATGTATAATTTCTGTATATAATAGTTAATAATTACACACACACTTTCACAAAGATACTATTTAGCCCCAGACCACCCCACCCCCGACCTTCCACCTTCAGGAATCCCACCCCTACCCTTCCTTTTCAGTTCATGACGGTGCAGTTTGATTGACATGCAAGACCGGGCCCACATCGATTGGCAACGCAGCTGACAGTGCTCCGCTCTAAGACTTCACATCCTGCTTCTTTTTCTGGAATTTCCTGAACTGTGACTGGATGGCCACAGCGGCCTTCTCAGTCTCCGGGTTCTCCATGTCGATGTCAAAGTCTTCTGGGAGGTTATCCTTCTTCTCATCTGGGGAGAGGAGAGGAGAGGGGTGGTGGTGAGAAAAAGGGTGGGACATTCATAAACTGCTTGTTAATACTTAAACTTTGTCTTTTCAAAAAAAATTAAAAGTCCTACCTTTGTGATGCCTTCTTACTGCCCCCTGAGGTTGGAGGGTGGAAAACACCCACTACAACTGTGGTTCTCAACAACATCAGTGGGTTATTCCATCCTCCAGGCCTCATGGGGAAGCAATGAGCTCATTACAGTCTGGCGCACCACAATAAAGTGCTGCTGAGTTCTAAAACCCACAAATGAGTTAACACTTCGGTTCGTCGCCTCAAAGTCAGTGAGTTTTTGGTTACATGTCTGAAATATCGTCTGTGGTTAACACAAGCTTACGTCAGCAAATAATATTTAAGCTTTTATGTTGTAGTTGCTAACAAGTGGCTAAATGAGACCACCGAACAGCTGAGTGGTTAACGTTAGGTTTGTACGCATTCACACTTCACAAATCATAAAAGTGGTGTTCATTTGTGAAGATTATCTCGCTGAACAACACATGTAAGTATCATAAACCTTTGTTCGCCGCAGAGCTTATTTTCTGCGAAAATCTAAACTCTAATGGAAAAATCCCATTGGCTTTTTGTCAAAGGAACCAGGCGATACTAACTTCCGGGTTGGACTACAAAAATACATCAATGTAGCATCTCAATAGCTGCCCAACAGCCACAGGGGGCAATAACAAGCACATTAGATACTTTCTTGGACAGGCAAAGGTGACATTTGTGCTTTATCAGAAGAGTTTTCCAAAAAATAAATTCAGATTTTCTGTGGAAACCATCCAGGTCTCCCAACAACATTGTTCACCTCTGTCGATATCGTTATCCTTGTGGTGTGGACTACACCATCCACTTGAGTTAAAATGATTCTTAAAAAGCTGTATTTGTAGTAGGGCTGTCCCCTAATATTTGAATAAGCTGTTAGTTCATGATAAGAGTCATAGTCGACACACTTTTCATTAGTCAGATATTCAGATATTACAGTCAAACAGGAGCTGTGCCTTGTCACCAGGACTGTTGCAGCATGGACCTTTTCTCTGGTAACACAGCGCTGCTGCATGTGCTAACTGCTGATGAGCCGCTGCCACTACTACGGGGGTCCTATTAGCGGACTGTACCCAGACTGCGAGCTCGTTGTACCGGGGGAGATTTGTGGAGGAGGGAGAGGAGGAAAGGCATGAGGGAGAGGAGCGAGTTTGTAGCAAGTTAATTTTAGTAACTGTTAGCGTTATAAGTGTGTAGAAATAAATGAATATTCAGTCTCCTTGCTGCTTGTTCTGACAGTGAGAGTCATTACTGCTTTTTCCATTATCATTTAACAGGCGGCTGTTAAAATAGATATATTTAAATAATTCAATAAATATCGTAAACGTTTGACGACCAATGGCTTTATCTAACGACTGCTAGTTGACTAGGGAAATCTTTAGTCTGGGACAGCCCTAATTTATAGTTATTATTATAGTTATCATTCTTGGTGTGGATGGCCCTTTAGACTGTTCTATATTTCTTCCTTAATTTGTATCATTGTCAGGGTGGAAATGCCTCTATTATTGAGTTCAGACAATTATTTGACACAAACACTCAGTATGCCCTCTGAGAAAGGGTAAACTCTGTGAAGGGAAGCCTGTAAAATAACAATTATTTTACATAAACATAGCTGAACAAATAAATGGAGCCATAAAACGTGCAAAGAAAATAAAATTTCATTGCAGGTTTTACAGGCAGTTTTTTTTCTGTTGCAGTGTTAAAGGAGTGACCTCATTCATGTCAGACGTAAATGTCATTACAGATGTCTGACATTCAATAAAAGGACAGCACAGAAGCTCACATATCGACAAACGAGGCTAACAAGGCGACTGCTCTCTATCTGACAGAGAGGATGTGGGTCTTTTATGATCGAAGAGTCAAACTTCTTTATTTAAAACACATACTGTTCAACATCCCCTTTAATCTTCCTGTGTGAAAAGAATGAGACATGCCTTGTTGAAAGAAAAAGAAACGCTGCTTATTTAAAGGTTCATCTTCATTCTCGGTGCTGAAGCGTCCAAACAGTGAGTGCACAGTCAAGACTGACATCAAGTCAGCGCTGACTGCTCACATGTGTGTGATTAAAACAATTGAAAAGGTTTTATGGGATGTGACATAGTCTGTTAGTTGTCATGCAGTAAGATGCTCCGTGCATGGTTGTGTGGACCTCCTGTGCGAGGTGTGGGCTCTAGCATAAAGGGAACCTTTTCCAAATAGCCTACTTACGTTTAGCTGGAATCTTTTGTTGACCTTGAAGCCCTTGGATGACATACGTGACAATGAAAACAACATTCATATTTCATGATTGCAGAAGCCACTTAACCTCTCCGTCAGTCTCTCTCACACACACACAGCTTCCTCCTCTCAAATCACACCTGCTCCACAGGGCCGATGCCCTATACACCACAGAGGGCATAAGACTAGACATGTCACAGTTTCACCAATATGTTCCTCTGCTACATTAATGAATCAAATTGCCACAAAGGATGATGGGATTATTTTCTTAAGAGGTTTGCGAAAGGTCACGTTCAAATTGGTTCCTGTGAGATTTAAAGGAACCTGAGAGTAAGGACAAAGATTGATGAAGGCCCAGTCAAAAGAATACTGAGCAACGAAACTTCAAAAAGGTGACCTGTGAAGCCAAGCAATGACTGTGGAAACTGAACCGCAAGTTAGACACCAATATATTCACAAACAATGGATAAGGAACACATTTATTCCCTCAAGCTGTGAGGTACAGTGTCTATAAGAAAAGGGTAAGTTATTGATTTCCATACTGACATGATGCCCTTTCAGTCAATCCCAACAAGTCATTGTTAGCTTGTGAGCTGGCTGGCGGATAGCACATCCAGTCAGCATTGAAAAAAATCTTTCTATTGAAAGACTTGTGAAGAGGATCTCCATAATTATCATGTACTGAATATATTATATATGTTATATATGGGATCAATAAAATCCTTACCAGGTACCAATACAGAGACAAATACAGACAGGTGACAAATTAAAGGAAAACCCTGAATGAATGAGTGGAGAAACATGAAACATGCAGATACTTTTATACATGACACGAGGGGCCAACCAAAATAATGTGACGAACACCTATGGAATTATGGAGAGGAGAGACTGGGAGCTTTGTGTTGATTTTTCCTTTAAATTGTCACCCATCTGTAGGGAGTTGGGAAATAAGGGGGTAACAACTTTGTGTTTAAGTGGTACTTTAAATGACACTGTAAATATGTTTGACATTGCTGAGTACCTATTAAATAATTACAGGGTGCAGTAATATTGTTACTGGACAATAAAGCAGGATAACTGGGGTAACATGGTTGATACAGTGCAATAAAACTAGTTGGTTTTTTTACAATCATTATTTAGTAAGAAGTCACACAGTGTACAGAATTAATGCTGCTGGGGAACAAACATTAGGCTTCTTCTGGGTTCTGGGTTTTTATGTGTAATTTGTGTGATTTATTTCTGGGTCCCTCCAAAACACAAATATTTATACTAAATATATTGTTCAGACTGCCATCTACAGAGGAAACCTTGGACTCTTGTAGAAGCTGGACAACCTTCCTTTCTTAGCAAGAAAACGCATTCTGTTTAATTAGATAGAAGAAAACCTACTTCTGTAACACTTGATTGGAAAGGCCCTGTGCCAAAATAAAAGGAAATGACGACAGCTTTATGTATCTATGATAGCCTCTGATAAATGTCATCCCCAGTGAGCTAAATGACCAAATCCTGGACTGGAGGGATCCTGACATTTTTGTGTAATTCATATTAAGTGGATTAGCCTGTACATAATAGTAATCTACAAGTTAATGTGTAAATGGGGTTAAAATGTGTCCTTTTTACGATCTTGACGTTAAAATGGATACATCTTGTATCATCCACTTCTTTCCCCCTCTGTCATCGTCCTATGATGATTGATATTTTGATGTGCTGAGCATTGTTTAATTAAATATAATATAATGAATATAATGATTTTAAAAAGTACCTTTCTTGAACTGTACATTTATTAGAGTGAATTAGGCCCTGTCCATACGAGTACACAACCTTACCCAATACGCTTTCAAAAAAATCTCCGTAAACACGGCGCCAGAAAATATCTGTGCCACACATTCACTGGAAACGACAAAACGCTGTAAGTACAGATGCCAGGCCTGTCAGTGCTGGCGCTTGTGACACCCCGCGCGCCACACCCAATACCACTAAAACCTAAAAAGAATAGATGGAAGCATTGCATATAAAGGTTGACGCCGCTGGTGCACCAAGTCTGTAGCAAGAGGCCGTTCTAGCGGAGAGGCCTGGCCCCAAGTGCCCTAACTTAAGTCCCATTGTACCGAATTTTGGCTTGCAGTTTCCCACCCAGAGTTCCACCTGGGGCGGGCGATCGCCCATGAGTGCAGAATGAATTGGGAAGCTAGATTGGAGCTAGACGGCTCAACAGTTTGGTTCTCTTTCACCTTGATTGTCGTTGAGAAATCTCAGATTTGATTGTAGTTTTTCTGCAAGGTTCAACCGCATGGGTTATCAGGTCGACAAGTTGAATGAAGCGACTAGTTATCCGTGTCCTTTCGATTTCCTTAGTAAGGACGAAGTTGGTTGTTTGCCCATAACACGCTCAGCATTGCTCCTGCTAATGAAGCCGCTGATTGGTTCATGTTGAACGGACCTGATCTCCACGCACCAGCAGAGATCCCGCGCTTGATGGCATCATCGGCATCCGAAGCGCGGACGGAATGTTAAGGTGGACTTTTTTCACCCCAAAGTTCTTTGTTTTGTGGTTTGCTGGCCAGCTTTTTATCTGCCCTAATCGTTTATGTATGCTCTAACGTATTAGACATTGCTCTGGAGTACAAAGTGGACTCGAGGCTTTGCGTAAAGCAAGTATCTCTGGCCGTAACGTATTGTTATGACAATCATTGACATTTTTAAAAGCTTTTAAAGCAAATAAGTGACTCTAAAAATCTAACACCCAGCAAAGTGTAATTTCTTTTGCAATCCCCTTTTCGAAAAATGGCAACGT
>NW_023339763.1:21770391-21788572 GCF_004916995.1 Morone saxatilis | reverse complement strand
AAAGCCGGATCCGTCTGGACGCGAGGCCGAAACGATAAAGTATTTATGCGGATTCGACAAAAACTTACTCGTGTGGATGGGCCCTTAGACTTAGACAAGAGGGAAAAAGTGTGAAAATGGGCTAAAGTCAAATAAATGCAATTCACGCCTCTATCAAATTCAATTAAGGTGCCTAAAATCCCTCCCCGATCGCTGGCGGGATGTTTCCCTCCGGACTGAGCCTGAGCTGCAGTACACTTCATCATCCCACAAGTTGGGACAGAAATCCATTTCAGCGTGGGGTCTTAACAGTGTTATCAGCAGCCCCAGAGAGACAGGAGAGGTGACACATGGTCTCAAGGTACATAGGGCTGCTAGGGGGCTGGATATGGAGCCATTTAGCAGTGCGAATGGGCTGCTATTAACCTGCTGCATCCATTGTGTTAGGAGAGGGTTGACTGAGTTGAGTGAAGGAGATTACATTCAGCGAATCCTCAGTGTATTGTATCATATGCTGCCATGAAACCTAATTTTGTTGTGCAGACTGCGGAAAGCACTTGTAAGATATGAAGTATCTGCTTGCATGGTTGAAACTATAAAACACAGTAACAACCTGCTAAATGTATATATTCATGATGACATATCCGCTTGTTTCAAAGCTTAGTTTGCATGTGTTAATTCTGCAAACCAAAGAGGAAGTGTCGGATTCACATGCGTCTCACTTGAGCTGAGGTCATGAAAAAAGCACTTTACTGGTCTGAGGTTCATTAGGAAAAGGCCTTTGTTCTTGCATACTATAATTCTGCCAGGACAACAGTTCTGCACTTAACACCATTTATGAATTTCAAAGGATGCTGCCAAGTACTGCAAGCCCAATTTTACCGTTTATAACTCAAGGGATTTGAATTACATTATTATGCCAACAATACCATGGCCCAGTTTGCAAAGTAGGTCTTCCTGTGAATTGCTACCATGGTAGAGGAAGCCATTCTATTGCCACTGTGGAATGTTGTTTCTTATACAAAAGCAGAAAACAGACATATTCAAATCAACTACTCTGTCAAATTCTCTCTGATCTTACTATGAAATACAGCAAATCCTGGGATTATACAAGGTTTTAGAAAATATAAGTGTGGTAAGTATACTATTTCAGCAAACTGAAAGTATTTTTCACTGGATAAGCCCCCTGACAGATGCATCATCTCATCACATTTAAACTACTAGGTGGTGCACACAAAAACCATGAAACAGAAAAAAAAATAGTGCAAAGATATTACAAAACTGTTGTCATGACATTAATTCATAATTATAAATGTGTTTGTAATCATAAACATTATAAACAAGAGCAACCTAATTTCAAATAAGAAATAAATAATCCAAAAGATTTAATGTGAGACAGTAAATTATTCCAATTAAAGAGAGCCTTAATGCAGAGTGCTTTTTTCCCAGTTTCTGTTGCGACAGACAAAGTGAGAGACTTCAAAATACAGTAAGGCATTATGGCTCTAAACTGCTTCAAATAAAATGGGAAATTAAAATGTATTTATTTAAACATTAATATGAACCATGGTAATTTTCTTTTGACATTTAAAGACTCCAAAGTAAGAGCCTCATACATATCACAATGATGGGTATAAAACAGACATTTCAAAATAAATATACATAAACGATTGTAAATATCTTTTCAATATAAAAGTTTGTTAGCATTAGCATTATTATTAGCTTTATGATATCAGCATAATCCAAAAGGTGGCAACAACTAGGTGAAAAGCCTTTTTCTAACATTAAAATAAAACCACATTTGGACCTTTTAAAGAATTCCCAGACCTTGGTTTACTCTTTTGATAGCAGCATCTTTGTGGAATTTGAAAGAAAGCTCAGAATAATCAATACTGACACCAAGGCACATTATAGAATCTACTTGTGACAATAAAGATCACTGCATGTAACTGAAAGTGTATTTGAGGATCTTTTGATTACTGTTTAGTACCAAAACTTGCACAATATGATACTGAATGAACAAGAATGAGAAACTTTAATGTACACACAATTGTGTCATCTGCAAACAGACATCTTTCTCTGTGTGAACTAATAAATGCATTGTAATTTTACACATCTTTCACTGATTGATTGTGATTGTGTGATATTGTTTAATGTTTGTATTTTTACTAAAATGACATGATAGTTTCTTTGCAAGATGCTATTTTTTTCACTACTCCCACCTAGATCAATGAGTACACGCAGTGACTTTCCTAGAACTTCTACTTTAAACTACTTTTATTAACCGGACACCTATTTAGTCACAAAAACAACACCTCTGGAGTAGATACTTAAGTGTAGTGTTTGGTTGCAAGCAGTTTTTACATTGTCTACTCTTCTTACAGAGATCAGAAGTGAGACAAACTAACACCAGGAATTGAACTGCCAGGTCATATTTACATTTGATTGTCAATTTGTTGATTAAGGTGTTTATTAACATCTATTATATCCTGCTATTTACATCCTCAATAAACTCAACCCAGACCTATATATGGTCGTCAAATACTGCCTTTTGGTTCAGTGGCCCTACAAAATCTGACACTGTAGGTATTCCCCTAGCGTAATTTTTGGATGTGTCTGCCATTAAAGTCAAGTAATGTAGTATAAAGAGCAAGAAAGTCTATTGAGTTGTTGGGGTGGATGGATGGCTCAAAATAATACAGGACTTTAACCCAAACAATTTTTTTTAAGTACCGTACCTAGGTTACGTTTTATTCATGTACATCAGGTACGTAACTTTAAACTGTTTTACATCATTAACCATGCAAGCTTTATTTTGAAAGCGTAAAAGCAGACATTGCACATTAATTATTGCTAACTTGACCGTGCAACCCTGCGCATCCATTAATGATGCGTATTTTGAAGCAAAGGGTCAATGAACAATGAACATATTGATAAACTATATGTTATTAGAATATAATTACAATCATAGGAACTGTAGAATTACAGTTTTCATTTGACATATACAGTACTAATATTACAATTAAACTGTTCATACTCAAATTAGCTGCATTCAAGAGGTTTTGTATTTTATTTTACTGAATTTGTCAAAAACTTTGAACACTTTTCTAAAATGTGTCTTGGTGAGCTGTGAAAACAACTGATCTGTTGAACAATTGCAGTTATAGTGTCTGTCAAACAATGATGATGATAATTGAAAATCATACTTTCCATTGTAACCAAAGGGCAAAACTAGCCATAGATTTGTTCCATTACTATATGCAGTAATATTCTGCATTATATTTCTGCACAGTTGTACTTTTCAGACCGAACATGGTTAGAAAATACCTTGGCCAGCAGATGGTTTGCTGTTTCCAGTCATTGCTCCAGATGCTTGTCTCTGCAAAGAAAACAAAGAAAAACATGATCAGCATTTTTTTTTCCAAAACAAATAAACACATGTGAATAATAAAAATGTTCTTATTAGAGTTTATTTTACTATTTATTCCACAAAATGCTAATTTTCAGTAAGTTAAGCACTTAAATTCCAAGATCTCTGTTGATAACAAAACAAGTTTTAACATGTTTGTTATATACAGAGATATAGAAACATGATAGGGAGTCATCCTAACATTAAAACCCAGTCACAGTGAACATGTTACAGGACAGTCTCTGCTGTGTGAGAGGAGCTGGGATGAAATATGTTGATCTATAATCCATGTTTCTGCAGCAGAGGCACCCTCACTCTGCCTGCTCTCTAACAGCTCCCGACTGTTCTCCCCTGACAGACTGGTGCTGCTCTGCAACATTACAAGATGCACTCAGCTCTAAAAATAAGAGCTTCCAAATGCACCAGACACTACAGTGTGTGTGAGACAGTTTGCTGCAGTTGCATCATTCATATCGTAAATTTGTTTGCTTGCAGAAAGATAATTTTGCATCACTCTGAGTCTGTGGATAATATTTTCCAATCATTCACTTATCAAGATCAATGTGTTCAATACAGGAACATAACTCATACAACTGAGCATTGCACGTGTGATTTGATTTAGAGCATGTTTCATAGCAGAGACCATCTCTCCATCTTGCCAAACTCAACCTGAATTATTAATCCTGCGCTTTCAATGAATTTTAAAATACCCAAGTAGTTTTGACGTATGTGAGCCAAGCAAGAAAGAAAGCAAAATAAAACTGGCAAAAGAAAGCCCACATCTCCCTCCCATGTCCCCATGTGCCATCACGAGAGCCACTGGAAGAGAAACTTGTTTGGCAGCATGGCCATCTGTTTTTCTATTCACACGCAGAACTCAAAGTGAGTTAATGCCGCTGGGATTCCCAGCACCACGCTGACTCTCATCTGCTTGATTGTGCTCTGGTATTTGGCAGGGCAGGAGCATGTGCCACGCAGCGATGGCGCCATACATCACACCTCCACCCACCAGGACACAAGGCGAGCATTCAGTGGCAGCCAGAGCGGACGTCCGGGAGCAGAACAGCAATAATGTTTGAGTGATTGTCTCGGTGCAGTTGGAAGCTACAGTGCAATATCGAGAAATCAAGACAAATGTGCTACAAGCTGAAATCAATAACCAGCTGCAGGTCACAACTTTTTGATGTTGTTTTTTTCTTATATTTTCCCACATTTATTCTTTACTCTTCTCCATCTCCATCCTTTTTGGCTCTCCTGCTTTAGCTTTAGCTTCATAGCAGATGAGCAGATGGACCGTAGCTCTAGAGCCACCAACAGATAAGAGAGGAGCTAATCCAAGTTCAAAGACTCCTTCTATATTAGGTCACATTTCAGCTAGAAATGAGGGGACTGAAAAATCTGCCTGATCACACTAACAGGAGGTGTGGGTGCTATTTGTGTCTGCGGTGGGTGGCTGTGTTGTGATAAAAGTATCCTGAGTACGATTATTTTTGTCTCTAATTGTAACAAAACGGTGGAGAAGGAACATTTGGTTTATTTATTCAGCATTCATGCAATAAAGCCAATAAAACACATTTGTGATTGATGCATCAGATTTATTAGTATTTGTCATCACATGACACTAAAGACTGAGGTGTAAGATAAAAATATGTTGAATTGCATTAGTAGATGAGATATGGACCAAATATAGCTAGATAAAATACGTGGATGTTTGTAAATCTAATCTGTTCTAATCTCTGAGTTTCAGATTACAGGGAGGTCAGAGGTCAGAAGTCACTGGCTAGACAGCAGCCCTGCAGCTGGCAGAGAGTCAGTGATGACACACTGATGCTTTAGACCTGTGTTTGTTACTTTTTAATATTGTTTTATACCCAATCCTTCACAAAAGCCAAGATATGATTCGGGAGGTTGTAGAACATCTGCCTGGATACAGTCTGAGCTTGCATAACAGCTCTAGTCCTAATGTGCACGGGGATAATTCACCATGCATTAGCACGTCCTCTCCACACTCTTCCCTTTTATGCTAAATTTCCTCTCCAGTGGAGGTTCTATCGAATAAACACAGAGCGAACAGCAAGAAAAAAGGAACATTTGCATAAAAATTCCTGAGGATTTTCAGAAGCAGTGAGTGAATTTCAAATGAGGTGTTTGTCATGGCCCATCTTAGTCTTTGCTCAAGCTTGGCACCGCTTGATTCCCATCACTTGCTCACTTCCAACAGTTGAGGAGATATTGTCGCTCTGTTTGCCAGCAGCATTTTTAACAAAAGACTCAAACCTCAATGAGAATTTTTGATGGCAAAAGTGAAAACAGTAGTTGCAATAGCAGGTGCAGCAGTGCTGACATTTGCTTTTTTAGTGTGATATAAAATCTAACAGACTGTAGGATATCAGCTGAATCACATTTCCTTATATCAAACACAGCACAGCCTCTGAACCTGAACAACAAACTGTCAGAAGCAAAAGCTTCACAATGTGTGTTTCTGTTCCTCCCTGGCAGGAAGGTTGTTAAAGAGAAATATTACAACTGTTCAGTCAGCCATATTTTCTGTGTATTATGCAAAGAAATGTACAGCAATGCTTTAGTATAGTCTACATAGATGGTGTATTTCTTCATACATCTGGTCCATGACTTTAACAATAAAAGAAAATATCTCACTGTAAATAAATACACACATTGAAACTGTCTTTTTCTTTCAAAGTCACTATTGTAAGACCACAGTCTTCCTCATGCAAATAAAATGTTTTATTCATGAGCTATAATGCTAGCAAACAAACAACTCTTGGTATTTTTGGCAATTAAATTGAAAAAGTGAAAATTCCAAAAATAATTTTTGTGATAGAAAAAAATTGAAGGGAATTTATATAAAAATCCCATTGTTTGGCGTATTCCAAGTTACCTTACCAAACGGATTATGAGGGTAAATGTGAGACGTTTACTGCCCGTTAGTCTGCATGGTCTGCAAGCATGGGAAACTACAATGATTGGTCAAAAGTTGTGGTGATTGGACAAAAAAAAACAAAGACAATTCGTGCAGAATTTGCAAGGATTGGTTGAATTTGCGTTAATTGTTAAGATCGCAACTTCCTGGAGGACTGACTAGATACTGAGTATGAAAGTCAGCATAAATTTACCGGTTACAATGTTTATTTGCATCTGGACATCTTATATATCATTTTGTCCTAATAACTGTAAATACTGTAAATAAATCTTTTACACTGAATCCTCAAATTGAATTAATTATACTGTATCATCATTGGTCACTGGGAGCACTGTTGAGCTATTATCCTTATAAACACTGTTTGGCCTAGCAGTGTTCCTATAAGGTTCAGTTTTGTACAGACAGTACAACAAAGCAGTTTGAACCAGCAACATTCTGAATGTACTCAGGAGCACTGAACTTTGCAGCGGTATGAACAGTGATGTATTCACTTACTTAATGGTGTACATGTGGTCGAGGTGTTCAGTAAATGTACGAACAAATCTGTTACAACAAAACTTCACTCACTCACAACCAATCACTGTAGTCACTGAACAAATGATTACTTTTTAGCAGTGATGCGACTGCTTCGGAAAAAAGTGAAGGAACTACATAGTGGCTATGGATCTTTGAATGTCGTGAATTCAGGGGCATAAATGTATGCAGTCAAATGTGAATTGGGCTCATTAACCTCTCTCATTATATAAAACTGCTTCGGTTAGTTTAGGTTGTAGTAGCTACTCTATTTTCATTTCCACAGAATGTGATTGAGGTCTAAGTTATTCATTTATATCATCTCTTTCTCCTTGTCGTGATCTAATGTGGGTGAGGAAGGTGTGGGTGGAAATCAATGGTCCTCTACAGCAGTGGTTCCCAACCTCTTTCCTTAAGGACCCCTTTTCTATCATTTAGTAAACTGATGACCCCTGACTAAGTGATATATTTTATTAATGTTGTGTAATTAAGCAAAATAATGAACTTAGTAACTGCAAGAAGTTTGTGTAAAACAGGATGAATCTGGATGAATTTTGAGCAGATTATTTCCTGTTCAAGTAACTTCTTATACAATATTTTGTCTGTATGATGTTTTTTTAAATCATTTTAACAATGATAGAGCCCATTAGGGTTCTTTAAAAAAAAATTGTCGGGCGCTTGGCCATTGTTCTATGTTCTATGTTTACTGTTCTTCACTGAAGTGAACCGAATGCTAAGATACTGTGCATATTTTAAAAGTTTTCTTTCAAGCCTTCAAATCAAGAAGGCCTCGTGGACCCCCATGTATCTTTGGTGACCCCTAGTGGGCAATCTAATGTAAAAGGATAAAGGATTTCATTAAATTTCACTTGCAATCATAATCACCCAGATATTCCCATTCACTCGCAAATATGCCACATTACAGAAGCTGAAGACACTCAGAACTGTTTTACTGTCACTGTAAAGGTCTGGAGTGTAACATTTAGGAGGATCTATTTGGCATAAATGGAATATTATATTCATAGGTTTGCTTTCATTATGTGTATAATCACCTGAAAATAGGAATTGTTATGTTTTCATTTCCTTACAGACACTATGGGTTGCCTTCCGTGGAGGCCACCAAGTTTAACTGCCATGTTTCTACAGTAGCCCAGAATGGACAAACCAAACACTGGCTCTAGATAAGAGCTGGATTGGCTTAGAAGGAGAGGGTAAAGCGAGGGAGTTGCGATCTGCAACTACACCTCTAGATACGATAAAATCCTACACAATGGTGCTTTAAATGAATTGGAAACCCCAATTCCAAGAAAGCACAACATAACAAACAAGTAGAATACCTTCTGCAGCTGCCTGCAAGTACAAATTAAATGTAAGACGCAGGATTCTTTGTATGAGTAAGAAACAGGTCACACCAGTAACAGGTGAGAGAATGATTCGGACTGATACATGCACGCATCAGCTGTCGTTTTAGCACATCTGAACTCCTCTCTGCCGTCCATGGCCATCCACTTTTCATTAACCCTCACACCTGTCAGCTGTGACCTTGACTTCAACCCGTCTTTGTCACACATGACACAGAAGCTGGCAGGGGACACCAAGCTGAGAAGCCTGCTATCATGATGATTACCACTGGCAAAGGAGCAGGTGCAAAGGGGTGTTTGTGGTACATAATTAGAAAGATTGAAGAGAAGGGGAAGAAGAAAGTTTATAGCACTTTTACCACAATTAGAAATGCTTTGTAAAATACTTTACAAAAGATTTCAAAAGAAGGTAAAATCAATAGCAGTTGGAGGTAAGATGTCTGAAGAAAGTAAGGTGAAGCTAGGCCATGATTAGACAGAAGCAGTAGCTTGGTGTGTAGGGACTTGGCTTGGGAACCGGAGGGTTGCCGGTTCAAGTCCCACAGACCACAAAATACGGAGTGTGAATTGGTAGCTGGAGAGGTGCCAGTTTCACCTCCTGTGCACTGCCAAGGTGCCCCTTGAGCAAGGCAACCTAACCCCAAAACTCACTCACACCGATGGGACGCTGGGCACCATCTCTCCCCTTTGCATTTCGGCCTGTGTGTGTGAAAAAAATAATTTCCCCTAGGGAAAGTATATCATCTTCTTCTTCAAAAGAGTTTCGAAGGGTGATTTGAAAGATGAGATTTGGGCAGGCTAAGCCTCTCAGGCAGGTCGCTGATGGACTCTTTTTAATCTACATTTGGGAGCAGCCAATTGGGACCTAAGTATTTTTAATCTAGGCTTTGGGACAGCCAATAGGAGCCTGCTGGGTTCACACAGGGTTAAAAGATGTAATGTAATGACATGCCAGAATTATCCATGTGTTAAAGCTGCACTAAGGAGCATTCTATGTAAAAGAAAAATACCTCCACTGCATCGGTCTAAATCACCCAGTGAGAACAGCATCCCATTACTGTCACCCTGAAGATCCCCCAAATTATTTCCAGGGTATGGTGACTGGCAGTACATCTTCTCATTGCTGTGGATGTGATTAATTCTAATACAAACCTGTCTGAACAAAAGAGAGTTATTACTCTGGCAGACATCAGTAGTGTCTCACAACAAGCTATGTCCAATGGGAGGCCACCTTATAGTCCAGTATTCAGCTGTGGTTAGTCTCATATAGTCTATATTGGTTAGATTTTTGGCCCATATATCCAGTCACTTTCATAGCCAGAGCAGTGGATGCAAGAAAACAATCTAAAAATGGCTGAACAAACTCCACCTTCATCTGCTATTAAGAATACCACATTTTGTTTACTGGCATGATTTCTGCGTGTGGACGTCCTTAAACCTCTTTTACTGTGATTTGGGGTCACCAAAATGCAAACTTGCCTCATGTAGGCTTAAAAATGTTCTTTCAGTGTTCAAAAACAAACAAATTTCAATGAAGAGTGATATTGTACTTTTAGAATCCAAGCTATACAGGCTGCTAACAGGACACACGCAATCAAAGCTATTATCAATTGATGAAAAAAGCATTTATTTTTGCATTTATGCCCAGTAAATGGTAAAAAAAAAAACATTTTGCTCAGGAGCTCCAATGAGTAAGTCCAGTTCAGGAGTTGTTTCCATAAATCCGTTATGAATTGTAGCCACTTCGTATCATAGTTGCTATGTGCAGACGTTGTAGAAAGCAAGCCATCACTGGACAAAAAAACGTATCTAATACTGACGTTCTTGTCTACAGTCCAGTCTACAGTTTGCTATTTGCATTTAGTGTAATACTGATTCTACTTTTATACTGGTTCTTTCTCTCTTTTAGGTCTGCCAAACAGCACAACTCCTCATTAGGAAGCTCGACTAAAGGAGATCATGAGTCTTATATGGCTTCAGTGCCAGTAATGGAGCAAACTAAACTGAACCTAACGCAGTGTTGCTGACTGGTGTGTGAGCTGGGCTTGTGTGCAGCTTGTGAAGCGATGGCGTGCTGTCAGTCCCTGAGGAAAAACTGCAGTGTTTGTTTGCTCCTAGTCCCATATGCTGGAGACAGAGAGAGCCTGACAAATAGATGGCAATGATGATAATTACACCGCTAATGATGATGTCCTTCTGTACAGTGTATCTGCCACATATGGCTGTGTCTGCCATGGTTGACTAACAATGTACAAAGCTTATTGTTTTGTTCCTTTGAGCTATTGGAATGTTTTTATACTAATTTATGTCTAATGGCAGCAGTGCACCATGCTCATATATATATGATACGAGTCCAAAATATCAATATCAGCCCTTAGAGATCCAGTGTGTAACATTTAGGATGATCTGTTCGCAGAAATGCAATAGAATATTCATAGGTATGTTTTCAATAGTGTATAATCACCTGAATACAGCAATAGTTGTGTTTTTGTTACCATAGAATGGGACGTTTTTATCTACACACAGACTGCCTTCCATGGTATCCGCCATGTTGAACCAGCAGCCCAGAACGGACAAACCAAACACTGGGTGTAGATATGGCCCTTTGCATTTTTCGCACATTTTGCGGCCACTGTAGTTTCTCTTACACACTTTACAGCCAGTTCTTATTCCCAGGTTGTCAAATGCAGACGCTAGCAGTGACAGAAACAGAGATCCTTGGACGACTATTGGTGCAGAGTGCATCCACACAAATGAATTATCTACATTTACATCCACAGAGTGGTTAAGTTGTACTGATACAGTTTCTAAAGCTGTATTGTTTCCATCACTGCTTCCTTATGGGATGTTCCTGTGTATGAAACACTACACTGGCATGAAGAGTTGGCGTGGACATAGAGGGAATTGGTAAAATAAATAAATTACCTTCCCAGTGTGTGGGGGGCTATTTCTGGTTCTTATGGCAGCTCGGCCTCCCCAGAGAGACTCCATGCTGCACTCAGGATCTATTAACAATTTAACGAGGAGACAGCAAAACTAGGTCACAGACAGCTCATCCCAGCACCATTACAACTCCTTCGCAGCTTCCCCACCACCAGACTGGAAACAGGGATGACAGCATGGAAGACTGACACTGCTGAGGAATGATTGACTGAACAAGCAACCTGATGCCACGATGTACACTGTGTTTAAAATGACTTTTCTGTTACAACCACCTGAGCCTATTTAAAAACAGTTAAACGCCAGCTTTTGGAGATGAACAGCAGCTTCCCTTTCTTTGATGATGTAACACAGAAGAAGACCTGACACAGTGAGGATATTTACAGGAACAACCAAGTTTAAAATAGAGCTTTTTTATGATCTAAAACATTTGTTTAAAAAAGTCCTTGTTCAAAAATTACTGTAAGGCCATGTTTGGACCAACTCCAGCCCTGATTCATAAAACACAGAGCTCATGTTGCAAAGGGGGTGTCATTGCAGGTCCAGCAGGGTCACACAACAATGCAGGGTCATCTGGCAAAAAATCTGAACCTAGCTCAACACAACGTCCCCTCAACGCACGGCTGTTTTCAGTCTCTTTGCCTGCTCGGAGTCTGCAGCTGGCTCTGTGAGGCTATATTTAGTCACAGCGGGGCTTTGAGCTAAATTCTAACATACGCATGCTAACAATGACAGTGCTACTAGCAAGCAAGCCCCCAGGAAGTGAGCCGGCCTTTGAGGCCCATTTGACGTAGTGGCCAAACTGTGTAATTACAGCAATGGCGTCCGTCATGTGATGCACAAAAATACTTCTTCCCATAAGATTACATTGTGAAAGAAGCTGCTGTAAAACAGTGGATACATTTTTTCGAGCATAACCCCCGCCAAATCCATTTTTCACTATCAGAATTTTACCCATTCAGCTCGATAAAATTTTGAAAGTCTAGAAGATTCGCCAGATTAAATCATTTAGACCCACTCAAGTTAACATAGGGCCAAACTGGAAGTTAGTGGCTCAGCCAACAAAATTCTCTAGTAAGTTGGTCTAGTTGGTTAGGTTTAGACACAAAAAATAAATAAATATTGCTTAGTGTTTACCATGTTTAGCTCTGCTTAGTTTAGTGTGTTAGCATACAAGCTGAGGCCTCATTATTTTTTGCAGGTATTTGGTCATAAACCAAAGTACTGGACAAATTATAATTTTGACCTGATGATTACTGTATGAAAAGTCAGGAGATCGAGTCACAAGTTATTACAATTCCTCCTGTAGGGTCATGAATGTCATAAATATCATGGGAATCCATCCAATAGCTGTCGAGACCATCATTGTCAGCATGGTTAAAATGAAAGTCCTTTCCTTGCAAAACACATTTTAACTGTGTGTGTAGTTCACAGAGCTGTCACAGTCAGTGCACTGTAGGCTATCAGCTGTTAAAACTTTGCACCACTGCACAGCTATCTAATGAACACTGGACTCTACTAGTTTCCATTATTCTCCTGTATGTGTCCAATACCTTTTTCAATTTTCAGCTCATTAACTGTCCACAACAAAGCAGGTAATTATTTCATCCATGGCAATGCCAATCATTAAGAAAATAATAAAAGCAAATTGCTGTAATACTGTAAAATGTCTCCTCACCTTGAAACTGTCTTCCCAGACAAAAAGGGAAAAAAATAAGCTGATGACAGGCAGCAATAGAATAATGAAGTGTCCTCCTTTCCTGCATTAGGCTGTTATTTTAGACAGAAAAGTTAGAATATGAAAGCTGGCTGACTTCCTTATTCATCTTTATTTGATGCTGACGTGTTCACTAATTAAAGTGAGTCAGTTACACCCTGGACTTTAATTTAATTGGTAGTATAAATCATAAAGACAGTTTTCTAGCGGTAGAAAAGGGGGTAAAAGGGAATGACTAGGGAGTCAAATACAATGAAGCTCAAATGACTGATAAGGTTAGCTCAAACATTGTTACTGACATCCTTTCCTAGCAGGACATTTTTGTACGTATGTATGTATGTATTTTATGTATAACCTGGTTAAGTTAGTTTTGCCTGCACAGTGCTTTAGCAGCCAGCTACACAGTGACAATTAAATTATATATTACATATTATTCACGCATTTGGGTATTTGGGTGGCCTTCCAAACCAGAAACTGTGAAAATAAAATCAACCCAGTCCTCTTTTTTGTAGGCTGACCATGCCAGAAGACCTCAGCTTAAATGCTCCGTTCAGATTTTCCTCCCCTTCCTACGTAAGAAGCTGATTAATTTGCATAGCATCGCCTCCCCTCTGACTAACCACCTCCCACAGAGAGCTGCCTTTGGTGTTGTCCGCCATGTTTGGCCTGCAAGCCCTGGCTGTTCCTGAAAGCCTGGAGCTAAGTGCCTCAGCTGCCCTGATGTTCACCGCATGGACCAGCACAGAAGTCTGCATGTCCTCCCATCATCAGAGGAAGATACATACTTTATTTTGGATTATTTATTTATTTAGACTGATACATACGTCTACTTGCAGCATACACACATTTTATATTTCTGTTTAGCTGGAATATGAATGAAACATAAATAAAGTGTTTTAAGAAGAGTTTTGGTCATTTTTAAATCCAGTAATAAGTGTGGTTTTATATAAATAACATGTTATTTCACAGAGGTTTTATGAAGATTTCCTGCATGTACAAGAGTTGAAAACCTGTCCATGTAACATCTATCAATATGAAAATGTGAAATAGATTTGCTAGTAATCCTGTAGTAAATGACCGTAAGCAACACAACACATTCTGTTTCACAGTCAAACTTTATTATGATGTTGACAGATAAATGATATAATAATATATAATATAAATGATACAATCTTTAGTATATATTTTTATATGTAGTTTAAAAGGCTTTTACAAATATTTGAACGATAACTTTGGTAATAATTGTCTGACAAATGTTTCAAGTTAAAATATCAGACTTACTATGAAATATGGATACAGTACAGTTTACAGTTGGTTACTCAGCAGTTTTTCAACCACATAAACAAGTTACTTTATTAGATGAGTAATTCCTTCAGTTATGTTGACATGTTGTACAGGATAAAGTATTCCAGGTTTCTGTTTCCATGGTCTCAGTAAACTAATGTGTATAAAGAATATAACAGATGGGAGGTTATACAGTAATCAAAAAAATTGATATTATTACTCTGCAATGTTACTTTGGTAAACCAAAATTACTGGGCTGTTTCTTCACTAAAGAAAACAACTGGCTTGAAATAATGCTTCAACCGTTGTCTGTTTCATATGGTAAACATCCCCCAAACAAAAAATCCGGGGTAATTAACTGTTTACCATTATATACTATGCCTACATGCACCATACTAACACGTTTATCGTCCTTAGCTCCCTCCAACCCAAACAATATGTTTAACTTCACTGGGCTCTTGTAGAACCTGTAGGTCCACTGCTCAACTGCTGTACCGTGTAAAGGACAAGCATAAAAACAAAGTGTTGGTTCTCAATAAAAGTTAAGGTATAAAACAACTAAACATTTATGTGATAGAGGTTAATATATAATAATTAATATAAGCCAGTATTTTAAACCTGAAAGAAAACACGTCACAAAGAAAGCGTGTTAATCCTGATGGTTGTATTGTTGTTTATGTTGCAAACCAACGTGATGTTCAAGGTCAAGAACCCCCAGACCTCCCGCTTGATATGTCGGTGGTGAAGTTTTTGGTTTAGAAGCAGTTATTGAATTAATATTGACGGTAGAAATGCAGCTAAACTCAGTAACAGTGAGGAGCTACCTGCCAAAACACCGGAAAAGTTTCTTTAGCTTCTTTCTTCAATAAAAATAAAATTAAATAAATAAATAAAATATCTGAACCCCTCAAATCACAAAATGCTTTTTCTCACTGACCCCTAGTGGTATCTAGCCATGCAAACAGTGTTGGTTTTAGTTGTCCAGGTTTTGAGATGTCAAATGCTAAGATTGAAAAGACTGAAATCTGATTACGCACTTTCTTTCAGAGACTGTAGCAGCACCGTTTTAAAGCTAGAGTGAAGATCCTGGTATCATATGAAACTAGATGACGTAATGCATCCATTGGTATCAGCCATGTCATGCTAGGGAGTCGGGAAGGGGGCTAAACATTCCAAAGCTGGCTGGCATGGTCATTTTCAAAGGGATACCTTGACCTCTGACTTCAAGATATCTGAATGAAAAGGGCTTCTATAGGTACCCACAAGTCTCCCCTTTGCAAACATGCCCACCCACTTTATGCTAATCCCATGCAGTTTGGGACAAAAAACACTGAGTTTTTTGCATGTGCGTCTGCGCGACATTAACAATTTTCTACATGATTTGAATGGCCAGGATCATTTTAAATTAAGTTATTAATATTTTACACATTTTACACTACAACAGACAACTGAAAGGAAAGAAGTGAGAGGTGTGACCCATGTCGATTATCATAATTTATAATAACTGACAGTAAGGAAACAACCACTTCATACAGGAGTCGAATGCATAAGTTGCAGACATTACATATTTATTGTTGCTTGACTGAAAATACAACGTTTTTAATGTTATTGTTAGAACTGTAATGGTATTATTAAGTACTCATATATATATATATATATATATATATATATACTCTGTATTGGCGAGTACCCAAATGTTACTGTACTTGTATTTGTATTTGGTCCGAAAAGTGGCATCTCCCCAGTGGAGATCTAAGATTAATATAAAACCAAAACTATCTACATGGCTAATTACCATCAGGAGTAAATGAGATTTGTTCTTGACTTTGCAATTTGGCTAAATGCTCTTTACATCTCAACAGTGGAAACTTCTTCCACTCACCTAAACGCATACAAGAGCATTATTACAGTACAAGGAAGGTACAGTTTGCCTTCCAGCTGGAGTTATTCAAGTGAAACTAATGGCATAGCAGCATGGTTTTCCCAAAGAACATTAGCATGCATCAGGCAGAGTTGGGCCACCCAGCAGCATGCAACGAACTGTACAGTACATTCTTTTTAAAAAGCAATTGTAAACACTCTGAAGGCATAAGTCAAATGGGGAATAAGGAACATTTTTACTGCTCTGCTGCACAAAATACCTAATGTATCTGCAGGGACACCCTGTGGAATTTAAAAAAATCCACGCCACAGCTTCTGTTTGTACCTGCTCACAGATGGAGAGCAGAGCTACCAGTTACTGAGTGGTGTGGTAAACCATTTCAGTGCCAAAAAATGGATGTCAAGCCACACAATTAATGATGGGGAGGTATTTCTATGCACTCAGACAGAGTGCATGTTGCATGTTTGAGAGTGACTTTATGGTTTGTGTCAGTTACAGGCAACCACAGCATGAGCAGAGACAGGTAGAGTGGTGAGCTGAGGGCTGGGCCACTGGAATTTTTTTTTTTTTTAAATTGTACTGATTATACTTTATACAGCTTTAAAATTATTTTAAAATCATGTTTTTTTATTTATTGCTTCATCTATCAATCTACAGGGGACATGTTTGTTTTTGACAGGTACATTTACTCCTTTTTCTTGTATTCCGTTAAGATGACTGTGGTGTAATATTGCATACTGAATGACGTCTCAAGTGTATTGCTGTATACAGCAGTATGTGAATTTTAACAGCGCTCCCTATGTGAGATAATATGCAATTCCCCTGAGAAATGATGTGTGACATATTAAGAGCCTTGGGGTAAACCATCTGTGAGGCTCTATAGAAAAGCTGATAATGCTACTATAGCACTGATTCTGTCTTGGCAGTTTAAGTGTAATCTGCTCTATTTTCTCTAGTGTTGACCGATCATATCCCACCCATCGCTGTCATTTTCTCTCTGCAAAGCCTGGCAGAAGCCAGGATTACTCCGAGGCCCGGGTTACAGCATTGGGAGGCACCACCAAAGCCTGCTGACAGTTTAGATGGATTACAGATTATTTCAATGTAATCTCTGTTCATTGTTTAAAGCTGGATTAGGGTCAGTCTACATGCCTCACAACAAATCAGAGAACAACAGATTATAATGTGTTTATGTTTCAGGTCAGTAAGTGAGGACAAAAATCACATTCAATCAACAGGCGTCAAATCATGTTTGAACATTTGCGGAGGAGTAGCGGAGGCTTTTCTTTCTAATCATCACTTTGGTCCGGATCTCAATCACTTTATCAGTCTTAAGTCAGCAAAATTGAGTTTTAAGGAAAATCTATCCCCAACCACTTTTCCCCAACTCAGCTTGCTGTCCTTTTTATACTGATCAGCAACTTTTAACACTCTTATCTCATTAGTTTAATAAAAAGGGCTCTAGTCCACTTTGGATGATGAAACAAATGGCTTTGCCAAGTAGCCACCATAGCCACCACTCTCACTGTAATTAAAGTATGAGGTAGGTGAACACAGCAAGAGACCACTTAAATACTGATGCATTGATTGAAGGACAGGTTGTCAGTAAAACAGGGTATCCCTTTAATATCCCTGCCTATGGCTATCTTCAAACAGATTTTATACAGATGACTAAGCAATTGCCATTTAATTATCAATGTGCTGCACAGCCCCCCACCAACATACAGAAAGTGTCTCACTGGCATAAAAATGACTTTACATCCAGAAGGCCAGTCAAATCCTACAAAATCTAATGTCAAGCAGCACTTAAGCACAGTGTGCTGCAATTAACCTGCAACAGAATAACCGAGAAATTACAAGAAAATCATATTTCCACGTCTGCCCAGGGTGTTATTTGCATCAGCTTTTAACAGCTGGGGCTGTCCACTAAAAGCTTTCATGTGTTACAGAATTTGACACCAAATTCTTGCTAATAGCTGTCAGTTATACTAACGGAATGGGAGATTCTACAATGTCAGATATCTGACAATGAAGAGATAAATTCACTTAATTACATCAGTCTTATTTTGGTGGTTTTGGCTATATTTCTATCAGTTCTTATTATTTATTAACTCACAAATTTATGTGAAGTAATTTTAACATGAAATGTTAAACA
>NW_023339763.1:21768749-21770330 GCF_004916995.1 Morone saxatilis | reverse complement strand
AGCCTTTCCAGTGAGCCAACGTGCACCCTGACTCCGTTAGACCTGAATGGAACGGAATTTAACTAGTGTCACTGGTAACACCTGTGTTTACCCTACTATTTCAAGTCAAGATGGCTGCTGTGAAAAGGTCTATTGTGACAATAAATTAAAATAAAATAATTCAGGGCGAATAAAGTGCAAAAACATCAAACAAAAGAATGTACCCGTACATGAAGTGCTGAGTAATTCTGGGTGAAACAAAGATTCATTAATCCCAACTCCCAGCACAACAAGACAAAACAGTGCAAAAGAAAATGGCTGCTCACCCTTACAGTGCAATAACAGTCCCATTCCAGCTCCCGCCCTTTTAGTTTGAACTCCAAATACAGTGGTTTAGATAATCTGGTTACAGTTATTTACACTGTTTATTTTGACAGCTCGTTTTTTTAATACCATTACTGAATTATGCTTTAATAACTAGATATTATAGAATATTCTCAGTTAACCTGATATGAGCCCAAGGTGCATATGAAAAGCCCTTCTTGAAGTGCTTATTTAATTAGTTGGTGTTGGAAAGTCACCACTTTAAACTTGCATTGGTCAGAAGATAAACAAACAAGCAGTCTAATAAAAGTCTAAAAGCCCTGCTACTGGCCCCTGCATGCTGCACTGCTGCTCACGCTCTATATGACCAAAGTGATTTGACTATGACTGACTGACAGTGACACCCTCACACCCCAGTGCTCTCACACATGGGGACAAACTCTTTAGAACAAAGTAGATTAGAAACTGAAGTCAGAAATCATAAATGTATGTTGAGGCATATTTTGCAGGTGATCCAGTAAGATATATTTGGTAGTGTACAATCAGATTTTAATTTACAGCCTATCCCCTTATCTGACTCTAGTCTACTGTGCTTCATGTACTGTATTTCAGCCACTCAAAACTTGATACCCATCATACTGGCACAGTATGCATGGTTATTGCCCCCTGAGCCACCAGGGTGCTGTGTAGGTGCATCTCCTGGTGTAAAATGAACAGGTAACTGGGTACAGAAGAAAATCATTATCTTTTGCTGAAAATCTGAAAAGTGGAAGTGACATATCTTGCTCACAGTTGGCTGAAGCCTCTCAACTGAGAGTATAATTAAAGTTTTGTCTAACAACCTGAGACTTAAACCGAGGAGGAGTAAGTCTCCAGACCACCATGCAAGCCAAACAGCCCAACAGCAGCCACTAATGACAGTGTTTATACTTGAATAATCACATAAGATGGGTTAAAAAAGACGCTGCTTTTCCTATAATAAAGTCAAAACAACACAGCCTCTCAACTAAAGGCTTCCACTCATGGATTACTCATCACAAGAGTTCAGTGACCTTATTATGAATGATCACTGTTACTGTAACCAACATAAAATGGAAAATGAATTGATTTTGAGAAATAGGCAATTTAGAGATCCCATATATATCTGTGTCTGATATGTTTCTTCCATAAAAGTATAATTTCCACATTCCTTAAAAAGTCATCTCCTCCTTCTGCCTCATTAAAACTTCCAGAATGTTTGAATATGCAAATGTTTTTATTTCCAAAGTTTTGCTGCTG
>NW_023339763.1:21749976-21768724 GCF_004916995.1 Morone saxatilis | reverse complement strand
TGACTGGAGGGGGGCTTTAAGATTAATGTGAAATATGGTTGACAGTTTGTGCTGAAACTGAGAAGACAAAATATTTTTAACTTCAGTCTCCATGTTGTCATTATTTGCTAGATAGCGCAGCCTGGAAGTGCAGAATTGTTCATTACTATGGTGACGGACCACACATTTAAGCTACTTTCACCACAGGTACCTCCAACTGCCTGATGCTGATGGACACATCCAAAGATGAATCACACTAGATCAGATACCACTAGAGACTCACTTATAGCCTCATTTCTTCACATTAATCCTAGCACAATATAACAATTAATTTGACAATAATATTGATTTTTAGAATGATAATGCATTATTATAAAGTTGGCTAATGTGTGTGTATGTGTGTGTGATTTTTAATATTGTATCAATCATGCCAGCACTCTCTGGCTGTGACGCAGTTTGGATTTAGTTGGTTGTTGTAATGCAGTGTAACATGGCTTTAGGGATTTTATAAAAGTGATTATAAATAATATACTGCCTGTACTTGCCTGAGATGCTATTATCAATGTTCAAGGGCCCCTAGAGAAACAAGCTGCTATACTTTTATATGACAAGAGACTAAATAATTCCTCAGGCTTTGAAGGCAGACACTGAGTGGTAATTAAGCAAGATTTCTCTCTTTTGTCTAGAAAACAGTCCAACACTGGACAGGTCACAGCATAATGATCTAATAGAAATTTAAATCTGCTCTCCTACTTGTGAGAGTGCCAATTATCCTGATGAACACCGAGGCACCATTAAAACTTTGTCTGAGCAGAATAAAGGTAAGGGCAGTAGAGTGTGGAGGTAGATGGAGCCTGCCATTGATTTTTATTGAATTATTCATTTGGAGCAACGTACTCTTGTCTTGTCCGTGGTTCTTTATAGACAGATAAATCCATCACTGACAAGAGCTGCAGCTGAATTTCCTAAGTTTTCCTATGTGTAATTTCTTATTTATGGGACTCTAACTTCACTACACAAGAGGGTAAAAGAGAAGTCAGCAACACGAGTGAATCGTGTACAAAAAGACATCACAAGTCTGCAATAAAAGATTCACAAGGATGGAGGTGGCAGCTGGTGTTCACAGCAGACAGCGTACATGTTGTTGCGCTGATCAAGAGGCAATATCCCAGCCTTGAATAATTATCATAGCAATTAGTTTTATTTTATAGCATATTACTCTCCTGCAAAGTGAATCTCCAACAGAGGACTGCATGCTACAACGATGGGTGTGTAGCTGCCAAGAGTGGACACAATCCATCACAGCAGCTCAACATACAGCAGGACACAGATTAAACACAGACCTACTGTACTGTATGTATTATCTGCCTTTAGTCAGTCTGGTTCCTTGGGGTGAACAAACTCGTGATAAGGTCTTATAGGAGTCAGTGCACACAGCGTGAGAATGTTTTATTTCTCTGGGTTTGCAGCAAGCCTTGAATAATTCAGTGACTGTAGGATGTTCTCGTTGCCAGTGAATCGTCTTTCAGAGCAGATTCTTGCTGAGGTCCCTTCTATAATCTGACATTATCAGAGACTCTCTCTGAAGTCCACCTACAAGTTGTAATGCCAGCAGCCCCATGAAATGATGCACAGTCTAACTGTGTAGGTCAATACTGCCTCTGCTTCATCTGGCATGTGTACATGCTGAATTGAGCTTTGCTTTGAAATGTCAAAGTTAAGCCATATTTACCAACAGGGATGCGTTTAGTCATATTCATTAGCCATTTGTCCTCTGAAGTTTGAGATTTTCAGATCTGCTGCTCATTTTCTTCCCTCCTCAAAAGTGTCAAAGCCCTTCATGTACGTTGGCCAGTCACTGACACTGCTCATCAGTCACATCACAGCATGACAAACACAGGGAATAATTGACTTTTGCACAAACGGTAACTGTCAGGTTGGATTTTGCGGTCCAATGCAATGTGCAGGAAAAATACATATATATTTCAAAAGTATCTAAAATAAATATTAGAATCCTAGAATTTAAAAAAGATCACGTTAATTGTTATTATTAAGGTAATTGTTGCTGTTATTATAATTATCAGTACAATGAAGACACTGAAAAGCAAACTTCTTTCTTTAACACATAACCATGATTCATTCTTTACTACAGTCGTTTGCTCATGCAATATTACATTTCACGACTATATACAAGCCTGAAAAGCCACAGTAAAAGTTCCGGTTGTTGAACAAAGCGCGACGCTCTGCTCCAACATTATACTTGTGCGTCGCTAATGTCTCCAGTTTCTGTTTTAACTTCACAGCAAGTGCTGAAACGTGAGAGTTGTCTTTTAAAACGGATGCTGAGGGATGGCATGAAGGCAGAAAAGGCGGTCTGCAGCCTGCTAAGAAGCACCTACCTCACTCATGGCTGCGCTGTGCGGGTCTGTGTGTGGTTCCCAGGTATGTGTGCTGCGCTCCGGCCGCCTGCTACAGTCCTCTCTCTCCGAGCCGCTGAGCTCTCACACAGGCTGCTTTTATAGCCCCGCTCTCCTCACCACATTTCCATGAGACCAATAGGCACGGAGCTCCTCGTCTCCAGCTCTCCGCTGTGGACCAGCCTTCATATTTTCAATATCATCTGACACGTGTTAGGCTCCTTTTTAGTTCCTGTTGTCAGTGAACATAAGGGCTGATGAAAATTCAAGCAAAAGAATGAAATACACCCCCGCTGAATAATGACGAGTCTGAACAAATTGACCACAACAAGCTGCACATATATTAAATGACAAACAAATTAAATACATTTGGAGTATGACCACGGCTTCATCTTTTTTGGAAGAGAACCTCTTATACACACAGTACCAAATGAGTCATATTGCTGTTTCTGAACATCTGAATGCGGACATCCCCCACACATCTATAAAAAGTATTCACCCTAACTGTTTTAGAGCTGTGAATCACATTGGATATATTTAGGATTTTGGGACACGAGCAACAGAAAATTGATCTAAGTTAAGTATAAACATGAAACAACTAAATCATCCCAAATTGACAGTAAATTTAAACAAACAAACAAACAAACAGAAATCGTCCACCAAAGTTTAGTCCACCACGTGAGAGAAGGACACTTGTAAAGGAGGCCACCAAGAGGTCTGTGGTCACTATGAAGAACCTACAGGTTCCCATGGCTGATGAGATAAGAGATGGGTGCTGCTTTAACAAGAACTCACATGATATGGGCAAATGTTTGTCAAGTGTTTGTGGGGGGTTCTGACACAAGGTGGAGGTTCCATGGTCTGAGACCAAAGCTGAGCTTATGTTTGGTGTAAGCACTCAGCAGTGTTGATGATGATGATGATGATGGTATAGATGATGATGATGATGATGATGGTATAGATGCATGATGATGTGGATGCATTGCGGTAGCAATGTTTAAATCCTGAAGTGACCAAGTCAGAGGCCAGACCTCAATTCACGCCTCAATATGTGCTGTCAGCGGTGGACCATGTTCTGTGAGGCAAAATTAGTTTTTTCAATGCAGTGTGGTGGCTGTGAACTGAGAGATATAACGCTTCTGGTTAAACAAAAAGGGTCTTTATCTTTAACAACAAGATCTATCTCTGTATCTCTCTTTCCATGTTATCAGCAGGGATGCCACCCCCACTGCCTCTCCTCCATGCGTGTTACATATGCATAATGTGCTTCTATTTTATATTTTGAATTAGGTACTATCTAAATGAAATCCGTGTATATTTTTCAGAATAGTTCATGAGAGAAAATAACAGTCTGAGCCTCAGTCAATTGATGTACTTTGACGGGCGCATTTATCCCCAAGGATTATGTTGTAGCCATTGTAGCCAACCCAAAACGTGTAAAAACATGGCCCAGGTTTAAAAATACCAGAATTATCCTTAATCGTATTGGCTGGGGGTGTATTTTTTTTATTATTATCAGCAAATCCAATTAAAAGACCTCTCCAGAGAACTCTACTCTCCAGAGAATAGATATACTGAGCTATTTTTGAATAAACATTGGTCATATATAAATATATATATGAATATAAGTCTGGAGCTAAACAAAAATCATTATATCATTATAATCACAAACAGTGTTAGCTAAAACCTGAGGCGCACCCTTTTATCTAAACATAAACAAAATAATAACCAACTGACCTATTCTGGATTGTCCTGGACCTGAACATATTTGCTATTTTGCACTGCATTAAAGAACAGCAAGAAAACCGGCAATGCTGGCAAGCACATTATACACAGTGTGCTGAAACAACATTTGTCAAAACTGTATGAGGAAGACATAAAGTGCAATAATGACATCAATATGAGGTCATTTGTGGGCATCTTTAAACTAAAACAAATATCTCGTCCGTCACTGAAACTCTGGTGCTCCTCCCAATGATTGCTGCTACAGTTATTGTGTGTGTGTGTGTGTGTGTGTGTGTGTGTGAACAGTTATTAATCAGGCTGAGTTTGGCACATCTGTCACATTTTAATCAGAGCACTCAGCTGCTTAGAGATCCAACACAGCCAGTGTCCCCCAGGATTCACGTTTGGGGACTAATTGATCACCCGTCACTCTGAGCATTGATTTCTGTGGATCACCCATAGACACAGAACTTCATCAGCTACTTGAATTAAGACTCAAGTCTTGAGTAGCACCCAAGTGTAGTTAACTTAGGAGCTCACATCTTTATTGTAGAATTTAATAAATAAGTTGCGCCCATTTATCGTTTTTCACATGATCCATGTTGTTCAGAAATCCCTCATAATATTCTCTAATTAGTATTCCATTAGGAGGCTCTGGAGCTGCAGCACGGCAGTGTGTAGAAGAAATACAGGAAATGCTTTTGAAGCATAGTCAGTTTCCACTGCAAAAAATGGAAAAGGAAAAGAAAATATTATATTATAAATATATAAAGTTATAATATTTAGTTTATTTTGGTTTTAAGTCTTTCAACTCATTGCTGTTCAAAAGCATGTCTAGAAGAAGTGTATTTTTCTATGTCAAGCTGCAGGGCCTTTTTGTGTAATTCTTCAAAGAGGTGAAAAGCTGCATACTGGATGGACAAACATTCATATATATTATATATTCATCTTTGCTCTGTTGGATTGCAAAGGGACATCTATATTTTTTGTGATTCACAGTTTATCACTGAGAAGTGTGTTACCTGGATATTTAAAGCCTATTATCCATATTTTTAGAATGACGATGGATCTTTTGAATGTGAAAAATGTTGCTCATAGTGATAAGTGCACAGAGAATCATCATCTGACTCTGCAGTTCTCTTAAGCTCTATGGCTAGAGAGCTAGCTCTCCTCCAACTAGCTTCTTTCAGCTCATTGTTTTCATTTCCCATAGCATTTTCAGCTGTCTTCATACCAGGTGAATATAGTAGAGGATTTAGCACCTAAGACTTAAAATTTGCATCCTGGATTGTACATCATGTCTCAATGCCCACTAAGGATTCATATTTTTCTCAGGGGTAAGTAGTAAAAAGAAGCCTAAGGGGAGAGTGAATATTGGACTTAAATGTATAATGTTATAAGGAATTCGGTCTAGACCTGCTCTATTTGAAAAGTGTCCTGAGATAACTTCTGTTATGAATTGGCGCGATATGCCCAACTCCAAATGAATGCTAATGTTGCTGTGCCTGCTCGATGTGTAAATAGGAAACTGTATGCTAAAAAGTTTGCCATATCAACATAAATGCATTCCATGCAGTTCACAAAAGGTGCATAAGTTAAACTGAAGGATGCACACTGTGACTTCTGCAGAAAACCTGTACATGACAGTTGACCGTGTATCTTTACATTCAAGTTCATAATAAGGTGACAATATGTCAATGTTGTATTCAGACTGTTTCTGCTGCCCCCAAGTGGCCAAGAAAATCTATTATTATTATTATCTATTAGTAAATTCAATGCATACTCATAGAGACTCATAGAGTCATGATACTGCATTGAATTTACAATAATTAGGCTGACTTCAAGTCTCTTGAATGCATCTTTTGTACTTGATGGACAGAATATACAATATATATATATATATATATAATATCATGGAATAAGGATCAAGATTGTCCAATCCTCGATCTTAAGGAAAAGACTGTAGAGAGATGTAATTTCCCATTCTAAAGGATGATTAAATGCAGAAAATGATGTTGTTTTTTTTAGAAACATAAATTTGAACTGACTTAAGGATTAAGGAATTCAACTTGTTGTTTCTGGGAACAAATTCATTTTGTAATCCATCTATACAGTATGTAATCAGCCTGATATTAAATGTTTTCACGTAATTGAAAAAGTTTGAGGTATTGGCAGTGATTCTATGGAAGCTTGCAATAAAAAAAGCTCTATGAGTTATTATTCCATTAAAAAAATTGCGTTCCCGCTGTGTCCTTACAGTGTTTGTCAGGAATCAGGAGTGCCATGCCAGCATGCATTGATGGCGTATTATAGATGTAGCATTAGTCCAACATAATGGACAATGCATGGAGGAATGACATACACCGTGCCAGCTAATATTTATTTTCATCCTGATCAAAATGAGCCAGCACAGTATGAACCTAGACGTCACCCATTGGTTTGTGGAGTTTTGAAGAAGTTCGGCATTATGGTCGTCAGCATGACAGATGCAGCCAGTGGAGGTGACGCACTACTCATTAGCTGCACAGTTTCGACTAGTCCGTAACGGGAAACAATGGCAGCTCACCTGGTCACACACAATCTCATATTACAGCTAAACAGTAAACTAAAATATGTTCATGAAATGATTTTAGGAGAGAAATAGTCAGTGCAGTAAAATAATCTCGATTCATATCTGATCAGCACTGCCTAGTTTAACAGCTTGATCTGAGTTTGGTGCATTGAGCTGGCTGGACTCACTGAGAATGACCAGTCAATCACAAGGTAGCCACGCCCAAGCATAGCATGAACATGCTGTATGGACGAAGACATTGAACTAGAGACTGAGACCAAAAACTCATCAGGAAACTGTTTACTGAGCAAATAAATCAGGGGAGAAGTCAGGTCATTTTTCTATAAGAGTGCATGGTATCGGTTTTTATTGCAGCCAATGGAGCTCCCCCTGCTGGCCTTTAGATAGAATGCAGGTTTTAAGACACATCTGAATTGGCTTCTTCACAGACCCAGAAGCTCTGTCCATTATATATATTATATATATATTGGCCCAGGTAAAGTGCATGAAAAATTCTAGACACTGCGGAGATCTTTGAGCTAATTTGATAAATCTCAATTTTCTTGCGATATATTTTGTCACGCTGCATCATATTGCCGGGAAATTCATATCTTAAATTAACTCTCAGATGTACATTATTTTCAGCTGAGTTATGAATCCTCCCAGCCACTAATGGTAATTTTAATCATGATCATTTTCAAGTTCTCCATGATCATCTTGTTATCTTGAGAACACAAGTCATTTTCTCTTGATAAATTAGCTTGTCAACTTGAAATATGCCTTTTTTTTGTTGATAGTTAGATAAATTAACTCGTTGTCTCGATAATAGCGTGGAGAAAAAAAAATTATTGCAAGCATGCCATTCTTGACTTCCGTAGAGATTGGGACCAGGTTGATATTTATTTTTGCTGCATTGGGAACACAGTAATGGTAAACACATATATACAGGTCTGTGTGCACACTGAGTCATTATTGCTGCTGGCAAGAATCACAGGCAATCACAGGACTACCTTAATTTCATTTGCAGCTCATTGATCGGAGCGGAGCATTAAAAGAGCTGCGATAGAGAGGAATTCCAAACAATGATGTAAACAAGTGGGCAGTGTAAAGCTGATAGTGATCTACTGTAATGAGTCAGGGTAGATAGGCAACTACATTGACAACCTGTGCATTGTTTGAAAGCACACTGCAAAAACAGCCCTTCTTCAAATACTCTTAAATATAATCAGATTTTCTTGCTTGGCTAAATTTCTTGAACTGAAAGAGAGCATTTTTTCTAGTTTTAAGTCCATTACAAACAATTTAAGCAAGTTTTTCTTATTACAAGCAAAATTATTCAAGATAGAGTTTATTGTAGTATTTTGGTCACTTTATTGAGCTGAATTTAGAATGTGTACCTTAATCTCAGATTAATAATTTATAAAAATTGTTAGCAATAAGACATCATTTATTTAAACAGCATAAGACAAATAAGTAACTTCGTCTTATATTAAGACACCAGATGCATTCTTATATTTAGCACGAATGCTATGAAATGACCCCAGAAAAACTAAACAAAAAGACAAATTTCTCTTAAACTGAGAAGAGAAGACTCATTTCCCAGAAACCAGGCTTTTTTACGTTGAGATTTCTTTTTTGCATTGCATATGTGGAGATTTTTATTCACAGGGCATCCCATTGGTTATACCATTTGTTGTTGATCATTTCCACAGCTTTACTGACCCAGAGCCACACAACAGCTACAGTTTGGATTCTACACTGTGACATGACAGGGAGCATAGTGCATTGCTTTGCGTCACTTTTATGTTTGTTTGTTTTTTACAGCTCCAATAAGTTTGGATGATGTGCAGATTTTAATTTGGTCTAACTTGAGCAATTATGGGATAAAGTAGCAAATGGGCTGTTGGTCAGGCAACTTTAGTCTGACGTTGTGCACATCCTTGGCACTGAAGACTCAAGTTCAATCATCATCACAGTTACTATATGATTGGGCACCTTCTTGAAAATAGATTCAAACAATTTTCTTCATAACCTCTTCTAATCTGCAGCAGGTTTTATGGGAAATGTGTTCTTATTTTGGGAGTGCTACAATGTGTATTGAGTTGGAGTGTAGCCACAGCCCAGAAGTTGATGAACATATTGGCTTTTACAGGGATCAAATCTGCAAACTCTTTCTAAACTCTAAACCTACTCTGCCTCCATCTCCTGAAGACATATTGACGATCTGACAAAGCAAGCACTCTGTGTTCTCTCTTTGCAAGCTAAGTTGCAGGGTTATCCATTACTAGATGCATGACAAGTCTCTCCCTGTCTCTGCCTCAGTCTGACGGTCACCCAGCTTCACTCTGGCTCTCACAATGTTGCTGAGGCATTTATAGATAATAGCTGCTAATAGGCCTGCTATTTTTGGTACTGTTTCTCTGAAGACGCATCTTTCAACAGTTCTTATGACAGTTTTGATTAGTGCATCATACTGTATGAGGTAAGGTCTAAATCAGTCCCATTTGCATTGCTAAAATGATAAGTCAGCACAACCTCACAGCATGATGCAGTAACTTCCACCTGGAAACAAAAGAACACACACACGTGCGCACACACACACACACTCCTGATTATATATCAAACTATGGTTATTGTTAACATGTCACCAATGCAACATCCAATCAATACCCCCTGAGACAAATCCTTGAGCAGCTAAGAAAGTTGAAATCTATCCACAACAACTTCTAATCAACAACCTTGGTTGTGTTGCAAATTGCCATTTCCTTAAAATCACTGCAGCACAGAATGACAAATACTACAAAATAAAACCCTATTTAGTTCTACATATAATAATATAATGATAAAACATTTGAAACTTTGTTAAAATTTCAAAATAAAGACTATCAATCATTAAACATGCATGAAGGAAGAAAATAAGTCTTGCCCAAAGTTTAAAGCTGATTATGAAGGTGCTATATTGCAGCTTTTACTTACAGAAAATCATCAGCAGCTGCCAATGTTTCACAATTCAAGCCTGTCTGGTCAATATACAGCACTTTACTTTCCATTATGTTCTGCCAGCCTGTGGCTTATGCCAGCAGGAGGCATGTGTGCCATCCCAGCTCCCTGCACAGAGCCAATTTGATGATTGAAGTCTGCTTTGGGAGATTAATTTGCCAGACATTCCTTATGTAATGGTAAAACTGCTTAGGGAAGGGCCCTGAAAGCCAGCATGTCTTGACAAGCCACACTATATATGGCTTATCAATAGTCATTACCACAGCTCTATTCATTAATTTTATTAGTTCTATTCATTAACTCTTTCAGCTACTGCCAGCCTGCTGCTTAAGTAAGTATATCTATATTTAGGAGCACCAATGCTGTAAATTGCAATACTGAGAAGTCAAAATAAGTTATGGCTACTTCACAGCAAACCTGAACAGCTAACTAAAATAATATTGAACAATGTTAGTCTCTTAGAAAAGGAAATAAAAAGAGGATTTTCTTTCATATTTATGCAATTTATCCCATGTACTGTAAAAGAACCTAAATGGAAGCGAACATTACTGGCACTAATGTGATTTCCAATATGGAAACAAACAGAGCAGGTAATCGCATTAAGTGTTGGGTTTCCCAGACATGAAGGGTTCTTACTGCAGGCTCACTACCCATCAAGACACTCTGTCAGCATGTCAGGCTGACACAGTGGCGCTCTATTGTGCATCACTCCCATCGTTGGTCCAGACACGGAGACACAAAGCTGAATGACGGTATGCTTACAGTGGACATGTGTGCAGAACTGCACACTGTATGGCGATAAGTCCCTGTATTTTCTGCCACTTATTCAAGTCTGGGTTGCTTTAGTAGCAGCTGGCTCTGTAAAGTATATATTGTAGATCATGCTGTATTTTAAAGCTGCTAGAGCCTGATCAATATGGGATTTTTGAGACTGATACGATCACCGGTAAAAATTCCTCAATTACCAATATGACAGCCGATATAGTGAACTTGTTAGCTGGAATGAAAATAAACTACTTTTCTATTTGGATTGTGCACTGATATGTACTCAGACAGCTGCTTTCTTTAACAAATTACGTTATTAAATAATCCTAATATTATATTTAAGTTAAATATTCTTTAAGATGTTAATAATAATAATAATAATAATTTAACATATACATTGTCAACCAATTCTAGTTGACTGAGAGCTGCCTCTTCTCTCTTACTCGGTGCTGCTTGCCACAGTACTGTAAATCACAGCGCACTCTGCTGGATAAACTTGCAGTGACACCAATGATACTGCAAGCATTTGTATTTTTATTTTTTTAATTATATACCAGTTTAAAAAAATGTTTTATATCTGTGCATATCAGATAACATATATCAATACCGATATGTCTACAATAGGCCAATATCGGCCGATAATAAGGGCCAGTCCATATATCAGTCAGTCTTTTTTATAACATCAATAGATAAAATGTGTACATATATGGAAATGGGTGTACATTTATTTTGACCTCCTCTCAGCTCCATGAAGCATTTCAGCATGTATATCAGTTCATATTGTGGTATTCCAGCCCACAACATGTTTGGCTTCACCATCACCTGTTGATCAGTGTTGAGCATTTGTCACCTTCAAGTTGTAGGTAGAGAATATTGGACTTACATTAACCAGGTGGCCAGAAACAAAGTCCAAATATATCCAAAATTCCAAATATAGTCCATTTTATAGTTGCTCTGTATCTTTATAACTAAACATGTGTTTGCTAACAAGTTAGCCACATCAACATACTATAATAATCTATATTGGCCTTAAAAGAATTTTGTTCACCAAGCTGATGATTTTTTGTTGGTTAGTCATTCTTCTAATTGTATAACTTCTGATGAATACAATTATAATACAATTAAACTGATTCTTGTTTCACTGGGAACCTTCAGTGTTCATGTCTCTTGGTGAGCCTTGGGCAAAAGGACAGTCAGAATGATTGAACCTTTTTGCTGCATGATCTTTTCCGGGAACTGAGGAAACTCATGAATCTGCTGACTGGTCAAACAGAAGCCCCATGGCTTCTACAACTTGTGTATGCTGAAGCATTCATTCACAAACATATAACCCAGAGGCAGACCCTCCAAATCTCCACTCAGACTTGCAGTGACTATTTAGAAAAAGGTCACATTAAATCCAATCATGAATTAAATTAAACCCTTAATTAGCTGGGTCTGATACTGTGGAACTCTGCCACAGCACAGTGAACATCATGTTATCACCTAATTGATCCACAGTAAGAAATGCCAACCCTGGCTTGAATCTGATCCTAAAAAGCTAAACTAGGGGGAGTTTACTCCCTACTGGTGCATCTTGGCCAACAAGTCCGGTTTAATTTGTTTCCTTGCCAAGTAAAGGTCATCTGAGTTCAGCTGCCTCAGCGGCGCAAAAACCATGCTGAGTGGTCAGACTGAATCTGAACTACTGAGGTGCATTGGAATGCAATTCCATAGTAGATATGCTGGAGTGTGCTAATTTAGTGATTCCCAACCTTTTGGCTTGTGACCCCCTAAACTGAAGCAGTGTCTTTATCTGACCCTGCATTACTGGCTGCATAAATCTTCTAGTTCTGACCAGTGTTTTATGTTATTTGAATATTTTAGAGTTTTAAAGAATAAAGTAATTCAGGGAAAAGCATTCAAGATTAGAGGAAAATCTGAAAAGAAAAACATCCAAGACACTGCTGGACACAAGATGTCTCCTACTTCACTGTAAAGTTCTTTCTCAGTGGATGTGCACTGGTGGCTTCGAGTTGCTATGTCACACTGCAGTTAATAAGTTGCATATTGGACTATTGGATATTTCATCAGATGGATGTGAAAACATCCTTCTAGTGTCAAAATACACATGCACATACATCATACTGTAGGAAAAAGAACTAACATATTTTTGAGTGGAGGTGACAACAGACAGACATCATTTAAGGAGGATTAAATACATTTACAGAGCACAACTTTAAGATGGTCCCTTTTGAATATTAAATTAAAATTATATCATGCCTCAATAAAAATATATAGCTCTAGATAAAGTCATTCAATAAAAATATAGCCTCTGTGCTGTTAGTCTAGCATGTGAGAGTTTGTGCCGGTTAAGCCTCAGTTACTGCTCCAGTATATATGTATACCACTAAGTCTTTACTGTAGCACTGAAAACACACATTCAGAAATAACACAAATTGTTAACAGCTGCTGATCCAGCTTTATATAGGCAGTGAACCACATACACGCCCCGTATATATGTTTCATCTGCCAACAGCCTCGACATCCCTGCAGTACATCGGCCTTTGTTCCCAGCAGATTCAGTCCTCCTGCCTATATTTCTCCAGTCTTTAGAAACCACAGTAAGATTCAAGGTACTGTTCAAGTTTGTCCCAAAACTCAAACAGTTGCAGATGTCTTGGTTCTCTGTCTGTCCTTACACAATAGTGACATGTCTGTGTTTCCTGACTCCTGATTCATCCACAGTGATGTAGGCATTTCCTGCGTGGTTACTGTTCACAGCATTAGGCATCTAAAAAATTAAAAGCAAAACAAATGTGACATTAATAATGCATCTAAATTGCTTCTCAAAGATTTGCTCTTTATATTTGCTGTAGTAGTTGATTATATACTGATATTGCCTTTGCTGTTTTTGTTATTGACTTTTTGTTGCCATGAAAAGTGTGTTTTTTTAAAGCGCTATGTAAAATAAATATATTAATGTTACAACAATGTAGACTCATTTTCCAGCCTTTCCCTCTGTGCTTTTTCAAATCAAAATAACACAAACTCTGACTATATTGCCCCACTGAAAAGGCAATCATCTTGGAATTACGAGGCAGTAATTGTGGACTTGAATAATATATTTGTTTAAGAGGCACCTCATTCATTACTTTAATTAGTTGAATGATCAAGCAATGAATTATCCACGTGTGCTAAGGCTGATAAATGACACATGATTAGCATCTTTATGAAGATAATAAATTCACGAGTAGTAATTTCTTCATTTCATTTGTAAGAGCCATGCACAGTGATCTACTGTATATAAATCACAACCTCTCATGTACTCTAGACACATGTAGACAGTGTGAGCTAGAGGAATGATAACTTTTTTATTTATACTTGTGTGTTTTGGTGTACTGTATGCCAACTGTGTGTTTCAAAACTCTATTTACTGATGATTGTGTATAGGGTATGACAGAATTGGTGCACTGTGGGACAGTGCAGGTTCTCCATTATTGTGTATATGTTATGACTTAAATGTAAACAGTGACTGAGGTTTACAAGTGTGTTCTACAGTGCTTTTTGTGTGCTCTTTTCAAATGACACATCAAAAGATTTTTAGCCATGTTGCTCTACAGGCAGTTATTCTTCAGTCAGCACTGGGTATACCCACTGTTGCACATCATTCAGTAGTGCTCCACAAGATTAATTTAGGATGGCGAAGGCAATAAGGAAGTAAGTTAGGGTTAGCTAACCCTAAAGAATAATGGAATACTTGTGTCTAAATGCATACCTAATTACCTAGTTGCCTCATTATTTTGATTGTGAATCCTGCACCTCTTCTGTCACTAAGTTCATTTCACAATGATTCTTACTCCTTGAAGTCAAGCAGCAGTTAAGTGACAATGTTCAAATACTGCTGGCCCATTTTGGGTCAACTAAATATGCAAGAAAAGTCTTACATGTCACTGTTTAAAACACAGGGCGGGGGCCCGATGTATCAAGTTTTTTCCATAAATGAAAAGTACTCAAATATAAATGTGTGGTGTTACAGTCCCTAAGCCAAAAAGGCACGGAAGAAGACCGTTGTGACACATCTTTGCTCTTTGTTATCTTCCCTAAAATATCATGTCCAAAAAACACATTATCTCTGTAACAGAGGTGCCTTTTTAATCTCACTCCCATGACCTAAAAGTGTCCAAGCACACCACTGCATGCTAACATTTTACTGAACATCATAATCCTACCTCAAACGTATTGGAGCCATTTATCTGGGAAAAGCCACTGTCAGTGACACCTGTGGACAGAAAGAAGAGTCACAGGTAGATACTGGCTAGGTACAGCAGGGATAGAATTTCGTAAAATATTTTAATTTAAAGCTTGTGAGTGTTTGTGTACGAGCCCTTATCAGTCTTACTTGTTTGACCGTCTGGTACATATCCTGTGTTCACTTGACCCTGTCTCTGTCCAGCTGCACTGACACCACTTATCTGGCTCTGTGTCCTCACTCTCCTGCTACACACAAACATAAATAACAACAGAGAATTTTACTGTGTGTAGAAACATGTGGAAGAAAATGCTGTTGTAGAGGAAGAATGAAGACGTAGTAATAAAATATTCCTAATTTCTTACCTCATTTCATCTTGGTAGTTGCGTTCTGGAGGGGATTGTGAGATAACAAATTAGTTTATGTACTATAAGGAGTTTTTAGGTGGTTATCAATCAGTCTCAATTTAATACTGATGCTTCTATATGACCTACATAAATACACAAGACCATTCGTGAGAAGATTGACTATTTCTATATATTTATTCTTGCCTGCCACTGGATCTGATTCAGTTGGATTTCCATCAAATTCAGCTAAAATGAGATGATAGAAACACAACAGCGTTTGTCCAGAATCAACAAAAATAGTTCCTTGTAACTACTTTAATGAGGCCTATGTAAGTGGTTTGCTTTTAGTACTTGTAAATAGAGCCAGAATGAACTATAAATTAATCTTTAAGAGGTGTAAATTGTGTTAGACTGCTATAATGAGGGGCTTACGTTTTTCTTTCCTGCGTTTGTAGCAGAAGATGATTCCGATGATTAGCAAAACCAGCAGAGCAAAACTTGTAAAAGACACAACCACAGCTATCAGCACAGTCCAGTCAGGAGGCTTGGGAACTATTACAGGAAAGACCAGAATTAAGAATGGGGAACTCAAAAGAGCTTCTTATTGTAAAATGAACTGTCAGCTAGATATACCTAACACAAACAATACAACGACAGAAGCACAATATTCACTTCAGTTATGTTATTAGAACACACTGTACAGTGAAAAGACTGGAAGCACTAAAATGTGTAGTACATACATTTCTATTTTCTCTGACACCTTTTGTTTAGATGTGAAATTTATGGAGAAGGATCATTATAGCATCATTACAGCCTGAATAGAGAATGCTAAATGAGAAAAAAAACTAATTTAACATATGAGCCATACTGTGGTTTGTAGTTGCAGAAACAGTGCTGCTTAAACAAAGCCTTGTCTCATTCACCATAACCCTTTATCATTAACATACCATGCTCATCCAGACTGTGTCCAAATAAAATATATTTCTCTTACACATCAAAATTGGCTTTCTTTGCTGCAGGACTCTTTCACTCCCATGTTGACTATGTTATGTGTGCACATCCCGGTTGAAACCAGACACTCACAGGGTTGCTGCTGTTAATGTAATTTCTATACAGTATGTGTTAAATGGGTTTTTTATTTAATTAAAAGCTGATTTTATCCAATTATTCTTCAGTTACACGAGTCATACGTTAATGTCGAGGGGTCTATTTGTGGATTCTCAGACATTTCCAAGACAGAATGTACAGTGATGCCATAGAGAGGTATAAAAGAAATTACATCAAAGCAGTAAAATGTCACCCCTTTTTTAGTATTGAGAAAGTAATATTTAATTGTTTGTTAAAGCCATTACGTATAAAATTTGATTGTTTGCTTTAAGACTTAACCTGCTAAACATACACATGTAACGATTGTCTTTGTGAGCATGTAAGAATGTTAGCATGTTGACGTTAGCACCCCCGTAGCATAGCAGTAGACTGGGGCAACCAAAGAACAACACTTTCATATCCTACACTTAGTGCGTTTAATGGGCAACTAACTAAGCAACAAATCAGTGGTATTTTCCAAACTTGAAAGTGTACAGGGAAGAGAGGCTGGGAGGAGGGTTTGTGCCGGACACATTGAGATAAAAAAGGTGTGATCTTCTTACCAACCACCAATAAGACAGAGCTGGATTGCGGGTTTGTTAGCGTGGGCACAGTCGCCCGACACTCCACTGTGGTGTTTCTGATTGCCTGGAAATTCAGGACACTGGTGGAGTTGAAGGAATCCCCATCAGCCATGCTGGTTGTGTTGTACAGGCTGCTGTTCACAGCTTGACCATTCTGGTTCCAGCTGACTGTGGGGATGGGGAACCAAGCAGATGTTACACACCGGAACTCCACCTGCTCGTCCTGCATCACTGTCACATTCCCTTCCATGATGTTGACCGTTCCACTCTCTAAGAGACAGAGACAGAGGAGAGGTTGAGTCAGGAATACAGCATGTTTTTATGATTCCAGTGGTCAGCTTATTCAGTGAGTGATGAGAAAATGTAGTGTCTCCATTAGGTTGGTTTCAGTGCCCTCCCTGAATTTACACCCAACTCCATGAACTGTACAACAGATTATAACACAACTGTTTGCCTGTAATAAACTGAAATTCCTCAGCTACATTAATGCATATTTATAGATCTCTAGAACGTATAATAAGACTATTATAACAGTAGTAAAAGTAATACTTTAAATACTGCTATTTATTGTTTGCAGTGTTAGCATGGATATAAGGGAACACATGGATCATTTTCACGTTCAGCATTCCTGACATCAGCCCGGATATTGAGACAATCTCAAAAACCTGTATTCTTTTATATGAAACTTTCTTTAGTTTGTTGTTAAACAGTATCAGTTTCCCTCATTTCCAGCCCCTTGCAGAAAAGCAATCAATGCACTCAACTGGCAGGTCTATTAAGTGGATTTATTAGCTTTGGCTGCAGGTTTCACTACATGCAAAGAGAATATGTCTGTAATCATGGAAGTCCTAATCAGCAGTGTGAGATGGGGCTCCAACACTTTAATAATCAATATCCATTCACAGCCAGTGACTGGAGCCTAGATGTTCGAGAGTGAGATTACCCTCTGGTTACAGTCATGTTTAGCTGTTTGCGCACAAGGGGGAGCATTTAGAGAATTTGGTTATATAATATTTACATACTGCTGTGTGGGGCCTCGGTTTAGGCTGGTTAATTGGAAAACTGCCTCACAGAGACAAGTATTTATTGGGGATGTGCTCAGTACCCCTTGCTTAAAAAAAGATTAATTTAAAAAAAGATGGCTGGTTAATTGGAAATCTGCCTCACAGAGACTTCCTGAATAAAGTCCAATCCAGAGGTCAAGGCCAAAGCTACTGATGAATAGAGGTCAGAGTTGAGCTGACAAGGGGAAGTGGTCCTTTTGGTGGTATCAGCAAAATGTTCCTCAGCTTTGGGCAGTAACTCTAATAACTCCAATCAAAACACTCCCGTCAGAGATTTTCTCTCAGGCCCCACATCTACATTTCTGAGCATCTGATGTCAAAACATGTCCCACTTTTCCTACATTTACAAGCCAGTGTTTGCAAAACTGTACACACCCCTGCAGTCACATACATATTCATGACATTACAAGATGTTGTTCACTACAGAGTGCACAACACATTTGCACAACTATGCTCATATGTCTGATGCTTCTCTACAATGAATAAGCAGTGTGTAAGATTAAGAGGCCTTTAACACAACAATTATTTTCAGGTGATTATAGACTAAAAAACTAAATGTATTGGATTATATTTTTAAAGTATCACACCCAACCCTGCTTTACACATATCCAGTAAATTGGCTCAAGAACTAGCTGGTGGATTGACACATCATTACGTGCAATGAATGAATCCTAATGACTGTGGTGATTCCCTGACTTTTCTTAGCACCTCCAGCAAGTTGACATATGTGGTTTGAGTGAAATGTCTCGACAACTATTGGAGGAATTGCCTTGAAATTTGGTTCAGAGATTGACATTTCCTTCCAGATTTATTGTAATAAATTTTGTGATTAGTGCTTCTGGGTTTTTCCCCATCATCCTGGCATGGTCATCATCATCCCTCAGCTGACTTTGTGTTTAATGCTAATTAGCAGATATTAGCATGCTAATAGACTAAACAAAGATAGTTAACATGGTATTATATAGCTGCTAAACATCAGTTATATTGCACCCCTATTTA